>NC_062965.1:21548880-21583107 GCF_023119035.1 Salvia hispanica
GGCCCGCCTTGGAAATTTACGCTAGGAGAAGAGTCTTGCCCGGCGACCGCCGGAGGACATGTGGCGGTCCGCCACCGCCACCGAAGGGTCAGAATCTCTGGACTCCAACGCGGCGACCACCGGCCAAGGTGCGGCGGCCGCCGGAGAAAGGCGGCGAATCCGACCAGCCCTAGATTTGCTCCAAGATTTACCAAATTTTGAAGATCTTTTCCTTCTATGATGAGTAATAATCTTCCCCTATAAATAGGACCTCAAGCTTCATCAAAATAGAGTTTTTTTCACACAACAAGAACACATTCATAGAGATCAAAAGCTAGAGTACTTCAATTGTGCAAGGGGTTGAAGAAGGATTTCAAGAACATCAAGAACGACAAGGATTCAACCTACGGGTTTTATTTGCTTTAGTTTTATGTTCAGATTGCTTTCCCTTCAATCTATGTTTTTAGTTTATTCAGTCATGTGTAACTAAACTCATAGGATTCTAGGGATGTGTTAGTAGCAACTTTGGTTATACAATTCCGTTTTCTATTTAATATCCGTTTTGTTTTTACTTTGTTTCTTCCCTAAGTTAATCATGATGCTTCATAATTGAGTGACACAATTATGTATGATTCAATACAACTTGCTTCATAACTGTGACAGAGTTCTAGCGAGTTAGATCCACTTAGTAGACACTACAGTTAGCTTCCTTTAAAACGGCACTGTTAATTGAGAGTGAGGACTTTTCAAGGGTCTTAGGAGCTTTTGGAGTTACGTGTTAGGATTGACAACCCTAATGTTAGTAATCAACGTTTGTATCGCATGAGCATAAGCTAGGTGACTCGTCCTTTCAAAGTATTAACTGTGCTAGGGTATTGTAGTTTGGAATTTGTATAACCATAAAAGCGAAAGCACATCCCTGGAATTCCCCTTATCTCTATACTTTTCTCTCCGTGATTTGCTTGCATTTAGTTGTTTACTGTTTTTAATATTTACTGTTTTCAAAAGTTTCCAAAAATTCTTGTTTCTCCAGATAGTAATTGAGTTCTAGTAGAAGATAGACACTTTGTGTACATCTTCCCCGTGTTCGATACCCGGTACTAACCTTTTGCTATACTATACCTAATCTGTATACTTGCAGGTATTTATAGTGCAAATAAAAAGTGCATCAATATGGTCAAACATAAACATGTTCTATAGATATATAATTCGTTCGCATAATAAATCTAGATCTAGCATTAATATATATCGCGCATGAGTATTTCACCAACACACGCATAACACACACACCACATGCATACATATTTTCTATGTCCTTTTTATCCCACTCTCGCTTAATTAATATGCATGAGGGTTCAAGAGTACCGATTAATCGGTTAGAAAGAAGAGGAATCAAGTAGAAGAAGAAGAAAATTATAAGAATACCTTTTTGAGAAAAACGATCGGTAGAAAGTAAGTAAAGACTTGGTTCTTCAAGAATTCTTGGATCAAACTTCAATTTCTTCTCAAGGGATGCAAGATTAATGGAGTGAAGTAGGAGAAAATTGAAGGAGAGAGTTGAGAGGAAGGGGGGACGAAAATATGGGGGCTAGGGTTTAGGGGTCCTCTTATTTATAGTGCTCAACAAGATCTTTAGGTAATTAGGATAGAATATTTGGTAAGATTTCATTCTCCACAATTAAATAAATAAATATTGTGAAGTAGGGAAGAAGAATTAACAAAAATAGACTAGGGTATCAAGACATGAAATTTTTGAAATATATGGCTCCTAATTAGCCAAGATTATGTTTTGGTATATTTTACGGAGTAGAATAAAATATTACGGGGCAAATTAAATAAACAAATAAAAATCCTCCAATTTGGAGAATGGAACTAGGCGTGTATTAGCCTATTAAATAAGGAATGAGTTTTTTAATATTAACTAAAATAGGATATGACAAGATCTCTTGAGGTATGGAAAGATTTGGTAGAATAATTAAATTCTAGGTATGGAAGGAAATCAAATAAGGAATCAATAAAATAAGCAAAATATTTTTTCCTTCCCAACATGGTGATTTTCGAAAATCACTATTAAATAAAAGGGGGTTTTCGATTTTCTCTAGAGATAAGGAATAATTGGGTCTTGGATTTAATTTGGATAAATATCCCAAGAATTAAATTAAATCCGAAAAAATAGAATTTCTTCTTCAAAAATCAAGGGGGTTCGAAAATCTCAAGAATTGAGTGGCTAGTATTTATGGAAATTTTCTCTAATAATCCCACTCACCCTTAAACAAATAATTTACCACATAATCTCATAATTTAATAATTCACATGCCACATCATAAAATCAACAAGTTTGACTTTTCAAACTTTCAACGCAGACTCAGCTCGACCATATCATCACATGAAATAAATGCATTCACGACTCCACGTCATCAACAATTAATTCTAGGGCTCTAAAATTAGGGTTCTAAATTCGGGATGTTACACAGTATTTCTTCGATAGTGGCACAAGAAATATTAAATTGGCCTTATATTGAATTATGGGTTATAATTTAATTAGTAAAGAAGGTCCAATTGGGGAGGCTCAATCCAAGCCCCATAGATCCCTAATCTAGCCCATCATAAACTCTATAAATAAGGATGTAAGGAGAGGAGACAATACACAACACAAAACCCTAGCCTCCACACTTGGAATTTTCGGCCCTCTCTCTCTAATAGAGGAACTCGAAATTCCTCTTTGTGTGTTCTTGGTTTTCTTGTCTTCTCCTTCAAGATCCTTATAATTTCTAAAAGATTCCCCTCACAAGGAATTTAGATCTATAGACTTAAGAGTCATAGGTTAGAAGATCTTTGGTCTTGCATTCACAATCAAGCTTCAAGATCCACACGTGGAGAAGTAGCAAGCCACTTCGATTCTTTGGAGAATCATTATTGTAAGTATTCAACATCATAATTTAATTTAAATTATGTGATTAATTGCGCAATTATATGTGTCTACATGTTCAAGCATGAAATTGAATCGGTCCACATAATCTCCTAAATAGATTCTTTTGTGGATTTATTTAATTTGCAATTTCCGCTGCGATTTCCCCAACAATATATACCTAGGGTTGACTTTGTGCCCGAAATAAACTGTCGGACGAAGCTGGCGGGTCGCCAGTTTGGGTGTGCGTCGAAGTTGACGAGTCGCCAGCTACTTACGGCATTTTTCTCGTGTTTTGCTGGCGGGTCGCCAGGTTCGTTTACATGCGAACCTGGCGGGTCGCCAGATATGTCACTGCTCTGCGTAGTCTTGCTAAAACGACCATAACTTCTTCCACCGAACTCCGATTGAGACGTTTAAGATATCCACGCGAAGCTCTTTCGAAGACAAAGAGAATGGTATGCATTACATGCGAATCGGACTTCAAAATCTACAGAAAACTTGTCTTGAACATTGAGTAGCTGCACATCCACATATTTTGTACATTTTTCTACACAATCTTCACAAAATGGTCAAAATACCAACATAATAGAGAAGTAGCTATAACCATGTCTCAAAGTACACAATATATGATCAAAGCCAAGTAAAACTACCCTCTAAAATCATGTAAAATCCAAGTGAATCAGTATATAAATATGTCATATATATGGTAAAATACCTACTTACTGCGGAACTCAAACATGGAAATGCCCTTTCAAAATAGATATTATTATGTTTTTTTTTTTACTTAATTGTAGTAGTAGTAAATATTAATCGTCTTTTTGTGTAGCCTCTCAATTGGAGTGAGTGCGAGGTTAGGAGCATAATAGTTTTGTAATATATAAATACTTCTTAAAATATTTTCATTTATAATTACCCCACTGAACTCCCCACACTTTCAGAATTTTCGGAATCATTAAGGGAGATGGGTGATTGTTGTCTTCTTGAAAAAGTAGCCTCGAATGATGATGAAGAAAGTGGTAAGCTTTTCTAAGCGGATCTCTGTTGGATTTCTTTCTCACTGCTGTTTTTTTATATTCTTTACTATTTGCACTTAATTACTGTGTGGTCACACTTTTCCTAAAAAATAATCAATAGTATTTATTTTACAGGAAAGGTAGTATTAATGCTAGAAAAAGTACAGTTTGAACTTAAGCTTATTGATGGTTATGTGACTTTTAATAACCTATACTTTAGTTCTGTTTATATGTTAAGCCTTTCCACTAATATTTTGTCCTGCATTTTAGAGGTCACATATATTTCAGACAATTTATTAATACTACTACTCCCTCCGTCCACGATTAAAAGTCCCATTTCAAAATGGCGCGGGTTTTAAGAAATGTTAAGAAAAGTGGGTGGAAAAAAGTTAGTGGAATAGGGGTCCCACTTGTATATATTAGTTTTAAATGATATGTGAGTAGAATGAGTTAGTTGATTGTGGGGTCTCTTTACCATTATGGTAATTATGAACCGGGACTCTTATTCGTGGACGGACCAAAATGGAAAAACGGGACTCTTATTCGTGGACGGAGGGAGTATTATTTTGTTTCACGTCTCAATTATGTACCTTGAAATTATTTTCAAATTAACTGCATTTAAATATTTTTGTTCTATATCTAAAGCATATTTATCATTACTATCATTATCATCATATAATAAAATTATTCTTAATGTTAAAAATTTTACGCAAACTACACTAAACTCACAATTTTATATATCACAACTTTGTTTTAATAAATTAATTTTGTTATTAAATGTATTATGTTATACGTTTATGTTAAATATATTTCTTATTTTAGACCTTATAATGTTTTGGAGAAATTTATAAGATTGCTATTTAATTTTAAATATTATATTAAAATAAAAATGTATCGTTAAAGGCCTAAAAACGTGTGATTAAGTGGAGAAGTGTGAGGTTTTCATCCACGTTTCATTAAGTGGAGCCTCTAAATTAAGTGAGTGAGTTGGAGGTTTTATAAGGTTACGTGCATAATATTTTAGCATATAAATATATTATTTATAGGCTGAAATATGCACACATACCTACTTACCTTATGGAACTCAATCATACCATTTTTGCTCTTACTATAGGAGGAAAGCTTGATGCCATGGAACTATTCCACACCATGCTTAATGAGATTGAGGCTTCTTCAATTTCTTTGGTTAAAAGAATTCGTTGGGAAGAAAGATGAAGAAGATGAAGAGTGCGGCCGATAGTTAAATTATTTAGTGTTTTTTTTACTTACTTCATCTTAATAGATTAATTTTATTTAATATTTTATTTGCCTAAAATTGTATTGAATAATGTTCATTAATTATTGTTTGTTAGTCAATACTGTACATTTTTAATAAAAAATACATTTATAACTTTACTCCTATAATAATAATATTGTTTTGTATCTTAAACAAATATTTCATAATTTGATGTAAATAGAATGGGCCGTGCATAGCACGGAGTGATACTAGTTGATAAATAAAGTTTGACATATATCATGACATAGATGTAGTAGTATGTTTTTGTTTGGCAAAGTAGTGTTAATTATGACTAGTTTACTGGTTCAACGGATTATTCTTTCCCTATTAAGTGTCTATGTTTGGAGATACGTGAAGAATGAATTAGTGTAAATTTCACCTATATGTAATAATTTGCAGTAAAATGAGAAATTTAATAGCAAATCGAGTGAATACAATTTATTCGGAGTGCTCGACTCAGTTAATATATAATTATTTATAATTAGTTTTTTGTTCAAGTTTATTATGGGCGAACCTTACCTTTCGAATAAATAAAAGCCGTTAGTAGAGTGGTTTCAACTCTAGAACGTGATGCAAAGAGATGGTCGAAAATGTGTCATATTCTATATCAAATCAATAAGGACTATCTTTAAATTGGTGAGATGTTTTGAACCATAAACACATCTTTCTTTAATTTTAATAATCTCAATATTTCTAAATGCACTTTTCATTTCTTTTATTTTTCTAATTAGAAAATATTTATAATATAACAGTTTATAGAAGGTTCACAATTTTGCCAAATGTATATCTTTTACATCAACCATAACTCCAAGTCATCGCCGTATATCACAAGTCATCCAATTTTCTTTGTTTTTTTAGTGGAAAAACACAGTAAAACCCACGGCACTGAAAAGTTTTTCTCCAATTAAGACAAGAGTCTTTTATGAAAGAAAATGATAAAATAGTCTATATTGTACTGTCTTTATTAACAATTGCTAAGTGTTTAATTGCAACTTCACAAGAAACTACAATCCTTTAATGACTTGATACGTTTAAGGTCAACATCATCATTTCATTATTTTTTTGAACTTTAAAATTTTCATAAATTCACTTAATTTATTTTTTCAGTTTCTAGGGTTTCGAAACCACTTATAATGGTAATTTTCATTGTTTTCCAGTCAGTTCTGATATTATTAATTTGAATTTATGAAACAAGGGTTTTTGTCTCATACAGTTCCAGTCATTCTTGTGGCACATTTGGATCATGAAAGATTGTGTTGTATCATTAACAACTACTATAACAAATTCAAAGTTGCAATGCCAGAATTTAACACTTAAGGGTTGTTTTTTAAATAATTAATATTATTGCTTAAAGAAGGTGGACCTCAAGTCCACTCAGACTTAGTGTTGTTCCATCATTTTCATCAAGTCCAAAATCATATAGGCCTACTTGTGAAGTTTACATAAAACAAAGAACAAGAAAAAAAACTTTACAATTAATTGTGAATAAAACTGAAATGGTTAAACCCCCTCCCCACATTATTAAGTCTTCCAAGTTGGTGGTCCTAAAAAGATATCTAAGTGATTAACTGCAATTGCCTATTTAAAGCCACTTGCACCTTTCTTCATTTGTATACAAGAATTATCAATATCCTCTTTCACAATGCTTTTAAACTTGTTGTTCTTCATTTGTACACTAATTTCATCCTTCATTTTCACTGCTCACTGTTATAGCAACAAATGCCTTCGTCACCAGGAAATCTTGTTGGTTCAACTCAGGGATGAGATGATCTTCAATTCTTCTCTTTCGACAAAACTGGTGCGATGGAACGAAAGTGGCGAGTGTTGCAAGTGGCCCGGTGTGGAATGTGATGCTTCTGGCTACGTCGTTAGTTTGCAACTCGATGGTGAGGCCCTTTCCGGTGGAATTGGGGATTCGTCGAGTCTCTTCAGATTTAAATATCTGCAGAAGCTTAACCTCGCGTACAATTACTTCAATGATGCCATTCCAAAAGGTATTGGAAATTTCACTTATTTGACACACTTGAATTTGTCATATGTTGGTTTTGGCGGGCATGTTCCTTCTGAAATTTTGACCTTGACGAGATTGGCTAGTCTCGATATCTCCAACAACTTTGGAGAGATTAGCTTTGAGCACCCAAATTTGGAGATGCTTGTCCAAAATCTAACAGAACTTCGAGAGCTCTATCTTGATGGTGTCGATATAACTTCCTTGCATGAAAGGAAAAATTGGGGCCATATTCTATCATCACATTTACCCAACCTCACCTCTTTGAGTATGGTTGGTTGTTTTCTTTGTGCCCCTTCGCCTAAATCTTTTTGGCAACTTCATTCCCTTTCTATTCTTCGACTAGATCATAACGATCTTTCAGGGATAACACTTCATGACTTATTCACTAATTTTCCAAGCTTGGCCACCTTGACCCTTTCTAGCTGCAGTTTAAATGGTTCAATTCCGTCCACCTTTGCTAACCTAACTAAGCTTATTCATGTTGATTTGTCATATAACTCCTTCACAGGCTCACTTCCTTCTACATTGTTTGCTAACCTCACCAAGCTGATTCATGTTGATCTGTCAGAAAACTCTTTGACAGGCTTACTTCCCTCTTCATTCTTTGAAGGTGTTTCCAATCTCGTTCATCTCGATTTGTCCAAAAATTCATTCTCGGGTAACATCCCCCACTCTCTGTATGCTCTTCCTTCATTGTTGGAACTTGATCTTAGTTACAACCGATTTAATGACACTTTTCAACTCGACAACTTTCAAAGCCTTCCCAATCTCACATGGCTTGGTCTATCAGGCAATAGCTTGTCAGTAGATATTGACAACTTCAATTCGAGTTCATCTAGTGGTCTCCAATTAAAACTGTTACACCTAGCTTCATGTAACTTGTCCCATTTTCCTGATTTCATCAAAGATTTGGATCTGCTAGAATTGGATCTCTCGGCCAATAGTATTGCAGGGGAGATTCCTAGTTGGATTTGGGGAACACAACTTTGGTATTTGAACCTTTCATTAAATCTTCTAACAGATTTTCAAAAGCCTTACAATATTCCTGCTTCTCTTGAGAGCCTATTGCTGGACTCTAATCAGCTCAGGGGTGAGTTGCAGTTGCCCATTCCACTTGAATCTCAACTCAATTACTTATCTGTTGCTAATAATAGTTTAAGAGGATCAATTCCAACCTCCCTTTGCAAAGCCACACACCTTGATTCTCTTGATTTGTTTGGAAATAAATTAAGTGGTAGCATACCCCCTTGCTTACTCCAAACCATTAGGTGGCTTGATCTGAATCAAAATAGCGTCAACGGCAGCATTCCAGATCATTTTCCTTCGGATTGTAGGCTACAATATCTATTACTTAACAATAATAGTATGGAAGGGAAGATCCCAAAGTCCCTTGAACATTGCAAGTTGTTGATTACCATGGACATTGGGAACAACAACATCAGCGGCAACATTCCAGATATTTTTCCTATGGATTGTAGGCTAAACTATTTGGTTCTTAGCAATAATAATTTAGAAGGGATGATCCCAAAATCTATCAAAAGTTGCATGTCGTTGGAGATTATGGACGTCGGGAACAACAACATCAACGATACGTTCCCATGCATGCTATCATTCTCATTGAGCGTTCTTATTTTGCACTCCAACAGATTCCATGGTGAAGTGACATGTAACATGACCTTGTCATTGCTTAGAATTCTAGATATATCTTTAAATGATTTTAGTGGACGTCTGCAATCGATAAACTTCTCTAGTTGGAGGGGTATGATGGATTGGAGTGATGCAGAATCGTACGGAGTTGGAGTGACATTAATCATGAAAGGCATAGAGTTAAAACTTAAAAAGATTTGGCCAGAATTTGGTAGTATTGATTTTTCATGCAATAATTTCATTGGAGAGATACCAAAGGCAATTGGCGATCTTACCTCACTTCATCATCTCAACTTGTCCCACAATGCCCTCAACGGAAACATCCCTCAGTCATTTGGAAACATGAGTAAACTTGAATCACTTGACCTCTCTCGAAACCAGCTCGCAGGGCGAATACCGATGGGGCTTGGAGAACTCACATTCCTTGAAGTCTTGAATCTGTCATACAATAAGCTGGTCGGAATGATCCCAAATGGCCGTCAAATTCAAACATTTTCAGCTAAATCCTTTGAAGGAAATCCCGGCCTCTGTGGTTTCCCTCTCAACAAAAACTGCAGTCATACTAATGAGCTATCATCGCGAGGACATGAAGATGTTGAAGAGAAGAGGGAGATTGAGTGGGAATATGTATCTGCTGCACTCGGATATGTTGTGGGATTCGGAAGCATTGTATGGCTACTTCTATTTTGCAGAAGCTTCAGAGAGAAATACTTTAGCAAAATAGAAGAGGTTGTTGAAGACATATTCATTGCCAGAGACATGAGAAGAAGGCGTGCAAGAATGATAGCCAGGAACCGAGTCAGGAGACATTAGTGTTGGTATTGCTATTAAATTTCTTGAGATATGTTTCCTTCACATGTGTTTGTGTGTTTTTGATACATAAATAAATAACAGAACATGAGGAAGAGCAGCATTCAGCCAGAGAAGAAGAGCGCCACGAGGAAGAGGTGATAATGGAGCAGGATGAACCAATTGCTCTTGTTTCTTTAGTCTTTTGTTTATTAAACTGTGTTTTATTTTATTTTAAATTGAGTCGGGCTTAAAGCCCCATTCGGGTTTTCTTTGCGGTTCTTTCCTGAATAGACTAGGAGGTCGAACCGTACAGATTAGGTTTAAATGCATCGTTAGTATTATTTTTCTCCAAAACACTCTCAAATCTAGTAACGCCTCTCATTCTCTTGCAAATTAAACGATCAAACCGTGCAAAGTTCATACGATACGAGGTTAAATCGTATCAGTTTTTGTAACAGCCCGGAATTCTAGGGTACAATAAATACGGGGCTGCTATCAATGCGGGATTAAAAGCACCCAAGAATAAGGCCTAGGGTTTTATATAAAAGAGTCCTGTCGTAAGCATTTAATGAAGTATCAAGCCCTACGTCAACGACTTAATCAAGAGGAATAAATGGAGGATAAATATCATGAAAACGAGATCAAAAGCCGAAGGGTTCAACATATCTCAACAGATCCAAATTAAGCCTAGACTTCTAATTCAAAAGGAATGAGATCAATGTAGCCAAAGTGTACTAAAAGGTTCAAAGATTCAGCGGAAAAGACCAAGAGAAGGTGTAGCCATGTATAAAGACATAACTACACTCAATTGTTCAAAATAACCATCTTAATTAATTAATGTGCTCAACGCCCGCCACCGCTCGTCGCCATTCAACCTGCACATAAGGAAAACACATGCAGGGCTGAGTATTATGAAATACTCAGTGAGCTCGTTGCCAAAACATTTTGTAAGTTATGCCACCCTTACCAAGTGAACTCGAGTTTTACAAATTATCAAAATAAAATATCATCGAGTATCACAAAATATTTTCATAGATTGGCCAATCAAACATACTCCCC
The DNA here is from genome assembly GCF_023119035.1 of Salvia hispanica. Taxonomy (NCBI): domain Eukaryota; kingdom Viridiplantae; phylum Streptophyta; class Magnoliopsida; order Lamiales; family Lamiaceae; genus Salvia; species Salvia hispanica. Next base: position 21,559,569 of record NC_062965.1, read on the forward strand.
ACTTTTCTCATCAAATTCCACAATCACAATCTTTCCATGGTGCGACAAAAGTGTGGCCACACTTTTCGCCCACGAGACTGGCCGACTAGCAAGGACGGCTCCCGATCCCCTCGTGTACACAGCCTGGTAGGGCTTGCGGCCCATACTCAGACCCGAATTCGTATAAACATATCCATAGCCATATAGCCCAATGGAGCGAACTCACAAACTAGGCATCAGGCACACAACATCACAATAAAACAGACATAGGCATGGCATAACAGTTAAACCACCCTTATAACACCAATCAATACTTTTGACAAAATAAAAGAGAGTTTTAAGAGTAAAGCCCACCTCGACTGCTTAAATTTCAAGTAGTTTCGCTTTTCCGTTATCCGGCTTCGCAACCGAGGTTTCACCTTTTTATTCACATAGGCACATATCACAAATCAGATTCAATCACAACTCTTAACTCATGCATGTCTCAATACTTCCCTCTTTCCCATCGTCTTATCTTAATCATCATCAATCAATAACATCAAATCATGCTTATCATATACTTTCCTTAGTATTTCAACTCTAGATCTATCATCAACATATGTCACACAAGAGTATGTAGCCATCAAGCACACCACCACACACACAACACACACGACACACTTCACACACACATACACACCACACGCGCACACGACACACACATACATGTTCCATATTCACATATCCCTTTTATCCCACTCTCACTCAAACAAGATGCATGAGGGTTCAAGAAGACCGATTAATCGGTTAGAAGAAGAAAGAGGAGAAGTAGAAGAAAAGAACACTCATATGTAAACGAAATACCTTTTTAGAGAAAAACGATCGGTAGAAACAAAGTAGAGACTTGGTTCTTCAAGAATTCTTGGATTAAACTTCGATTCTTCTCCAAAAGATAGCAAAATATTGGAGAGTAGAAGAAGAAAATTTGAGAGAGTGTGTGGGATGGAGGGGCCGAAAATATGGGGGGCTAGGGTTGGTGTTTCTCTTATTTATAGTGCTCAACAAGATCTTTAGGTAATTAGAATAGAATATTTGGTAAGATCTCATTCTCCACAAATTAAATAAAATAATATTGTGAAGTAGGGAAGAAGAAATACCAAAAATAAGTTCTAAGGCATAAACATGGAATTTTCGAAAATTAGGCCTTCTAATTAGCCATGGTTTTGTTTTGGTATATTTTACGGATTAGAATAAAATATCACGGGGCAAATTAAATAAATATAAAAAGGAATCCTCCCACTTGGAGAATGAAACTAGGCGTGTACTAGCCTATTAAATAAGGAATGAGTTTTTTTTTAATATTAATTAAAATAGGATATGACAAGATCTCTTGAGGTATGGAAAGCTTTGGTAGAATAATTAAATTTTAGGTATGGAATGAAATCAAATAAGGAATCAATAAAATAAGCAAAATATTATTTCCTTCCCAACATGGTGATTTTCGAAAATCACTATTAAATAAAAGGGGGTTTTCGATTTTCTCTAGAGATAAGGAATAATTGGGTCTTGGATTTAATTTGGATAAATATCTCAAGAATTAAATTAAATCCGGAAAAATAGAATTTCTCCTTCAAAAATTCAAGGGGGTCGAAAATACAAGAATTAGGTGGCAAGTATTTATGGAAATTTTCTCTAATATTCTCACTCACCCTTAAACAAATAATTCATCTCATAAATTAATTAATCACATATGCCACATCATATTAGTCAACAAGTTTGACTTTTCAAACTTCTCAATCAAATAAACTCAAGCAAGAAATTCACTTATCAAATAATTCACCTCTTCCACGTCATCGATAATAAATTCTGGGATTCTAAAATTAGGGTTCGGAAATTCGAGATGTTACAATTTTTGTCTTGCAAAAGTGCAGATTATGGTCCGTTCAAGTATTTTTATATTTCATCTTATTGGTACAAAGATAACTAATTATAACTAAGACATCTCAACGAACACTGAAAACTGATTGCTACAAACATTAAGGCAACCCCAATGAATATAGACCTAAAAATGAATTCTAATTTGGTGGACGGAGAATGAAAAATTAATTAATCCTAAATAAATTATAAAATAAATCTAAATAAGATAAATAATACTCCCTCCGTTCCATAGTATTGGAGACTGTAGGGATCAGACCAGTTCAGATTCACTAATTACCAAGACCTCTTTGTTCTTGTACAAGAGAGCTCAGCCAAACTCTCACCCACGCGGCTGATATGTTTGCAGATTACAAAGGAGAATCCCTCACAACTTACAATTACAGTAACTAGTTCTAGAGCTAGGGTTCTTGAGTAATCTTGACTCCTTGATACACCTACACACTCAAGAAGATAGTTAGAATCACAACACAAGATCCTTGCGGATCTACACAACAATCAACAAAGTACAGTAAAGAGAAAACAGAATAGATCACATAATATGGCTCAGAGCCCGCCACATAGCCCTGATCTATTCAACTAGAACCAAATCCAAGGGAGCAACGATGAATCGACTGGAGTCTACCCTCACACCGTCACTACCTTCACCGCACCGCCCCTTCACACCGGATTAGGTCACTGGAACCGCCTCAGAACAGAAACCCTAGTTCTCACACTACAAGCAACCAAAGCAGTTGCCTTCCAAACGACTCAGGGATCAAATATTCACACAAGAATGGTGGATATTCTCTAGAAATCAACCGGAGAGGCAATGGGAAAGTAGAGAGAAGATTGAGAGTCTCAGAGAGTAGAGAGAGAGAGAGAGAGTGTATCGAATAATGAGAGAAGACAAATCGGCTAACATCTCACATAAACAAACACACATCACAAACCCTCAATCCAACGGCTAAGGAGCACAATCCAAGTGAAGAGACACATGGCAGCATCTGGGAAGGAGAAGCAGCTGGGCTTCTGGGCTAAGTCCAAAGAATGAATAAAAGGCCCAGACACAAATTAAATCAGGCCCAAGCAATAATAGTCCACATATATTCAACAGAGATGTTTCTTTTCGACATGGAGATTAGGTGAGTTAAGTAAAGAGAGAATAAAGTGAAAAATGAAAAAGGTAGAGAGATGAAAAGAGAAAAAAGTAAGAGAGAGTAAAGTAGGTGTGGAAAAATGTGTTGACTTTTACTAAAAGGGGAATGACTCTATTAATATGGAACGAAGGGAGTAGTAATATGAACATTACCTTTGGCAATGGGTAGCCGGCAACAGCCCTGGCCAGCGGAATTGGTGTCATCGTTGTTTGGGCAAACGCCAACATCAGAGCTCTAATTTGAACAGACGCCAATGGCATCGAAGTATCCTTTGTCAGCCCGCATTGCAGTCGACGCAACGTCGTCGCAGCCGATGGTGGTCTGCCAGTTGCTTTCCGACAACGTATATTGGGTCCCCGACAAGTCAATCTTCCTCCCACCGTGCCACGTATGCTCGCCTGAAGTTAGATTATAGCAAACTGCAGAGATCAGGTTGGGGTACCGGACTCGGATCTGGGTCGGGTTATCACTACTTATCTCAATCACTTGTATTGTCTTGTTAATGATTCTGAGGGAGGGTTTGGGTGGGGTTGTGGAGGTGTTGCAAGCGATGTTAAACGATGACTCGAGCGAGCAACGTAGCCCGACTCCGAAGGGATATGAAATTGTTACATTCCCACATCGGGCGGGGCAGCCTGGTTTATGGGCCGGGCTAGGAGCTGAAGCAAGTGGACCAAGACCGAGGAAGAAGGAAATCAAGTGGAGAAGAGAAATCATTTGAAATTGAATCGCTTCGTTAAGGGCAGTATGCTGATTCATTGTAAAATTTGTATCCAGCCACGAGTTTTAATATGCAATTTGTAAATAAGGGAAAGAGAAAAAAACGGAGAGAAACATGAAAGACAACTACTCCCCCTGTCCCATTAGAAATGAAACGTTTTTTTTCTTTTTGGTTTGTCGCAATAAAAATGAAACGTTTCTAAAAATATAAACAATACCCTCTCTACTTTTTCTTCTCTATTACTTTACTCTCTCTTCATTAACTCACAAAACAACACTACATAAAATCATGTGCCGAAAAGAAAATGTTGCATATTGAATGGGACGGAGGGAGTAGTAATTATTATGAACAAAACTAGTACTCCCTCCATCCCACTTAAAATGCAACATTTGGGAATCGGCACGAGATTTTATGTAGTGTTGTTTTGTGAGTTATGAAGAAAGAGTAAAGTAAGAGAAATGAAAAAGTAAAGATAGAGTTGTTTCTATTTTGGGAAACGTTTTATTTTTTTTATAGAACAACCGAGAAAGGAAAACATTTCATTTTCAATGGGAGAGATGTAGAGTATTAACTGTAAACCCACAATATAGGAATAAATCACTTTTTATATAATGGCTCTCACAATCGTGTGCTACTTTTCTTTAAGCAAAATAACCTTTTAATGAAAAAGTTGGTAGCTATGCGGACCAAATGTATCGAGTCCATGAGGCCAATCTCAGTACAAGGTCAAGTTAATCATAATAGATTAATACTATCTAATTAGCTATAATTAGAATTAATTAAGCTCAATTATAACTATATGAAATCAACGAAAACTGTTTATGACAAGGCCAATTATTGATTACTTTATATTGGAATAAAAACCCATTACTTTAGATTACGTCCACACAAGCTTCTTTATGTCTTTGTACTCACACTATCAATGAAGCCATTATTTATACTCCATAAATTACCCAATGACATACTGCATCTTAAACAATATAGTAAAACATTAATGATAAAAAGCAAAAAAACGCATGTGAATAAAAAGATTAAAGCAGAACTATGTGTTTGATGAAATTGCTCATTAGCTATATAGAGTGATAGTAGAAATTTGTTCAACTTATCAAGCAGGGGAAATTATAAAGGGTCCTTTTCTTACAAAAACATATGGAGATTTTAGGTCACATCTGCTCAGCTTGTCTTTCGATAAAGGCTATGTATAATTGATTCACTTTTATGACTTAGAAAATAATCTAATGAACAAAATAAAAATAAAAGGAAATTAAAGAAAATGCATCTTATCCCAAAATAGTAGATATTGCTATAGGAAAATGTTAATTTGGTAGTACTCCTTCAAATAATAATTTAATCTTTACTTTTATAGGAAATTTATATATTAGTGAAATTAATTATACTGAAATACAAACCTCGCTGGGCGACTTTAAATTAATATTCAAAATAAATTTACTATAAAATGAAACGACACTACAAAAAACATGCAAAGTACCAAGGGATTTGCTGCCAAGATAATATCCATCAGCATTTACGGATGGATTACCAAGGGATTTGCCGTTGGTAACTTTCCTGACATTATTTCCAACGAGGTAGGGACGGATTTTCTTAGTTTATTTTACCAACAATAATTAATTTAATGTAGGCATAAGGAAATGATTTTACAAAGAAAACAAAAAATATTGGTATAAAACATCAGAACAACAATTTATAGACCTAATTAAAAATTAATAATTTTCATTTTAAAATTAATAATTTCATTTAAAATTATTGGGTCCCCGACAAGTCAATCTTCCTCCCCCCGTCCCACGTATGCTCGCCTGAAGTTAGATTATAGCAAACTGCAGAGATCAGGTTGGGGTACCGGACCCGGATCAGGGCCGGGTTATCACTTCTTATCTCAACCACTTCTATATTCTTGTTAATGATTTTGAGGTATGGTTTGGGTGGGGTTGTGGAGGTGTTGCAAGCGATGTTAAACGATGACCCGAGCGAGCAACGTGGCCCGACTCCGAAGGGATATGGAATTGTTACATTCCCGCATCGGGCGGGGCAGCCTGGTTTATGGGTCGGGCTAGGAGCCGAAGCAAGAGCGAGGGAGAAGAAAATGATCAAGTGGAGAAGAGAAATCATTTGAAATTGAAACACATGTGAATAAAAAAAAAGGTAGAACTATGTGTTTGATGAAGTTCCTCATTAACTATATAGAGTGATAATTGAATTTTCTTACAAAAACATACGGAGACTTGAGGTTACATCTGCTCAGCTTGTTTTTGCTTTTCAAAAAAGGCTATCTATAATTGATTCACTTTTATGACTTAGAGAAAAAGCTAATGAATAAAATAAAAATAAGAATAAAAGGAAATTAATGAAAATGCATCTTATCCCAATATAGTAGATATTGCTAAAGGAAAATGTTAATCTGTTAAGATTCCTTCAAATAATAATTTAATCTTTATTTTTATAGGAAATTTATATATTAGTGAAACGTGCCGTTGGGATTTGCTGACAAGATAATATCCATCAGCATTTATTGATGGATTACCAAGGGATTTGCCGTTGGTAACTTTCCTGACATTATTTCCTACGAGATAGGGACGGATTTTCTTAGTTTATTTTACCAACAGTAATTAATTTAATATAGGCAGAAGGAAATGATTTGTACGTAATTAATTTAATATAGGCAGAAGGAAATGATTTTACAAAGAAAACAAAAAATATTGGTATAAAACATCAGAACAACAATTTATAGACCTAATTAAAATGAATTCTACTTTTAAAAGATGCAAAATCCTAAAATATAATAATTTCAAAAATAACTAAAATGTTATTTGGCTGAAAAAGCACCAATACAATAAAATTCGGGCTCCGAAGCCCATAATACAAAGTAAGTCAATGAAGATTTCAAAGTCAAGGACAATATCACTATGTATCCTTAGTAATCCTAATTTTCGTTGTTTCTTTTAGTGGAAAACCACAAGCATCTTTTAAAACACACGGCACTGAAAATTTTTTCCAATTAAGACAATAGACTTTTAAGAAAGAATATGATACTATCATATATATTGTCTTTATATAACAATTGCAAGTGTTTAATTTCCAGAAGTATTTCACATATTTGTTAAATAACTTCATAAACTTTTAGTTTAACAATATACAATGGTATTAATAGAATATTTCATTTATTATTTATCTAACAATGCTTTTGAAAATTATAGTAATACTGCAGTTCTATTGGACGGAGATGAAAACGTCAATTGTGTTGAAATGACTTAACATCGTTTAAGGGCCACATCGTCATTTCATTATTTTTATGGACTTTAAAATTAATAATTTCATTTTATTTCATGAAAGATTGTTTTGTATCATTAACAATTAATTGAGTATGACCAATTCAAAGTTGTTGTGCCAGAATTTAACACCAAAGGATTGTTTGCTTTAATTAGTTATTAAGTACTCCCTCCGTCCCAGATAATTCGACCCAGTATTCCATTTCGGGCCGTCCCACATAATTTGTCTCACTTCACTTTTACCATTTTGGTAGTGGACCTCATATTCCACTAACTCGTCTCTACTCACATTTTATTATGAAACTTATACTTTAAGGGTGTGTTTGATAGCCAAGGAAAACCAAGAAAAATCAAGAAAAAGATCCCTTTCCTAGGCTTTTCTAATGTTTGATACATTTTCAATTTTGGAGCAGAAGCTCGCTAAATAACCCGGCCCGCAATGGCCCAAGAATGTAAACCACTATTTCGCACGAAACTTATCGGTGAAGAAGCTGAGGTTTGTTTTCCAGCTTTTAAATTTGGGTCAAGAAAATAAATGCCTTCCAAAATTATCCCTCTCATGCTCAATTCTCTCTTCTCTTCCCCTATTCTCTTTCATTTCGTTCGATCTGCAGAGTTCCAAACTTCTCTTCCCTCTCTCTCTTTGATAATTGGTTAGATTTGCAGCACCACTTCCTTTTTGCTCTTTGATTTCCCGTCGGAATTGTAGCATCACTACACCATCTCTTCCCTTTTCCTCTTTGCTTTTCGGTCATGGAGGCGCAGCACCACACCACACCACACGAATTTAAGACATCAGTTTCAATTACTACGAATTTATCTCTCTAAATTGGCTGTCTGTTTTTGTGCAGCACCACTCTAGAAGATTTATTCACACAGAGGGTTCTTTTTCTCCATCTTTGAAGAACTGTATTGCTGTCAATTTGGTGGAATTACAAACATTGCAGGTAACCCTAATTTCAAGACTCCAACTTGTGTTTTTTCTGGCTCGTTTTTTACTGGACTGTCATGGTTAAATCTTGTTTCATGTTTACAAAAAATTATTCAAGTTAAGGTTTTTTTAGTATGAATTGGTGCCATATTTAAATTTAGAGAATTTGTTTATTTAATTTAATTCTGCTCTGTCCAAAGAAATAAATGTTCCAGCTTAGATTATAATTGCTAAATCTATCATCTGAGACCTTTGAATAGTTATCGAAATACTAAGACCAAACATTTTAGGTATTGAGGCCGAACTATTGTGTTTTTATTTTTCTTCTTATTCTGATTTCTGGTTTCGGTTTGTGAACTGTTCAGCCATTATTTAGCATGAATTGGGTTTTTGAGCAAGAATTGGGTTTTGGAGGTTATTTAATTGGGCCACAATTTTCAGTGTTGTTTTGGTTTAGATTTCCAGCAAGATTTGACAGACATTCATCATATAATTGGTTGCCAATTTTTATTTTTTGGTTATGTGGATGATGGGTATTTATGCAGCAATGTATCTGGTGGTCTTCATTTTTGTAGTCGCTCAATATGTAGATGTTATTTATCTGTATATATGTGCTCAGTAATGGACATGTTTTGCTTGATTAATACATATGCATAATTAGAGCCTACATGTAATTCATGCAAATTTTAATCTTTGTATTGTTCACATAGTTTTAACTGCAATGTTTTATAGCTTTGTAACAGTACAGAGTATTTTTTACGCGGAATCTCATCAAATATAATTATGACTAAGCGTTCATTGTCCGACGAGGAAATCTTCTTACTACTTGAAGACATACTACAAAAGCATCACACACGGACCATGATCATTATCCGGGAATACTTGAAACTTCACAATGGTTCAAATCGGATTATAAAGAACCACATACGGCGTTCATTTCGCCGTTTGGCCCGTATACCTACACAGGTCCGTCGTCTTACTAGATTGACAAGTCTTACTGGTCGGGACTGTATAAATAATCTACGCATGGACCGGAATTGTTTTGGGAGACTATGTATTCTTCTTAGAGAAGGAGCTGGGTTGGTAGATGGATCATTTGTTAAAGTAGAGGAACAAGTGGCTATTTTCTTATGTGTTTTATCACATCACGAAAAGAACCGGGTGGTTAGTTTTGAATTTTGGCGGTCTGGTCAAACTGTTTCATACTATTTCCACGTCGTCCTCCGAGCCATCATACTGGTGCATAAAATGTTTATATCTAAGCCAACTCCGGTACCTGACAACAGTGTTGACCCTAGGTGGAAGTGGTTTAAGGTAAAATATCCTAAGATTTTCTCACATGAATACTATAGATTTTTCATATACCCTTGTTGTCTAGTGTTGTCTAATGTTCACTGATAACCCATGGGTGTGTTGACTTTCAGGGTTGCTTAGGTGCGTTAGATGGGACATATATTAATGTCCGAGTTCCATTGGCTGACAAGCCAAGATATCGAACTAGGAAAGGGCAAATAGCCACAAATACCTTGGCTGCGTGCACAAGGGACATGCGCTTTGTGTATGTTTTACCGGGTTGGGAGGGGTCAGCGGGTGATGCACGTATCCTACGAGATGCAGTTGCTCGTCCACATGGTATCAAAGTCCCCAAAGGTAATCCATGTGCCTGTCGTATAGGCAATAACTTGTTGTAGAATGTTTATCTATAAATTCCTTCAACGTAAACCATAACAAGTGGATTATGCACTTGTAGGTAACTATTATTTGTGTGACAACGGGTATGCAAATAGTGAAGGTTTTTTGACACCCTACAGAGGAGTTCGATATCATCTGCAGGAATGGGGACCAGACAGTGAGAGGCCCAAGAATCCTCGTGAAATGTTCAATATGCGACATACAAGTGCAAGGAACATAATTGAACGGGCTTTTGCGATTCTTAAGATGCGTTGGGGTATTCTACGTAGCGCATCTTATTATCCAATCGAAACACAAACTATGTTGATAATGGCTTGTTTTCTGTTACATAATTACATAAGGGGGGAGATGACAGTCGATCCAATTGAACAGTTAGTTGACAATAACATTGTTGACAATGACATTTTTGCTGAGCAAGATGACACTGAATATGTAGAATATATCGATCCTACAGTTGATTGGAATAACAGAAGGGATCAAATGGCAGCTGACATGTGGATGCGTGTGAGTATAAATGTCTTGGTTATTGGACAATTTAAGTCGTATTATGTATTTGCATACTGTCTGCGTTTTCTCTAAGTTTGGTTATGTATACACATGTGGATCTTCACATTTGTGATTCTTTGTGATCAGGATGAAAGGCCATGACATTGTGACATCCGAAGTCCATGCTTTTATGCGTCAAGCATCAACGACGAGTGAGAAGCCCTCATCTGAAGCTTCATCAAGCGTTCCCACCCGGTCACTCACCTTATCAGAATTTGAGACGTGTTGTTGTAGTATTCAGGAGCATGGTTCTTGTGCTTCTTGGTGTAATTATTGGTAGACTATTGTAGGCTTGTAGGCTTGTAACTGTGTTATTGTCAAACTATGCACATCTTTAATGTTGGGGTATACATTATGGACTTCTTTTTTGCTACCTAATTAACTATTTATCGTTTATATTAGGTTGTATAGTTTGTCTTAATTTTTTTTTTTTTTGCCTTCATATGTGTTTAGAAAAGTTGAGTTGGTCAAGCATTATTGCTTGATGTTATGAAATTGGGTCAACTGGGAAACATAGCTACTGGACTAATCTTGAGATTATCATCTTGTGAGGTGAACATCCGATAATTTGGCAATATTGATTTGCAAGCTAGTTATGCATTATGCAAACTCTTCACTATTGTCAAAATATTTATATCCTTTTTTTATGAATTAAAAGTCATCCGTAGATATTTTGTGGACATACCAAATCTTGTTAAAAATAAAATAAAAAATGAAGGTATAGTGGTATGCAAATCAAGTAAAAGTAATAATAAAAAGGTACTGACACTTCGAATTCACATTTCAGTATACATTATTTTTTAATATAGTCTACTAAAATTTGAAACACGAAACATTAGTCATATTTTAGAATTACAAGCGTTTTTTCAGTATATTTACTTTACAAAACTTATACTTAGTATATTTACTTTACAACACTTATTGTCAATATTCTAACTCGTTATTTGAATAAAATCAGATTTTTAAAATGATCTGAATTGTAACAGTTGTATAAATAATTCAACTTGATGAAAAAATATAAAAATAGCTTTAACTTGAAAAATAACCAAACTATAACGAAATTTATGAAAATGACTTAGAATCAAATTTCTCTCTCTCATAAACCCCAATTAACCCATCCACGCTCATTAATTATGTTCGACAAAAGTCATCAACATCAGCAATCACATTTTAGAATTGACTCAATCACAATCTCACAGGTAAATTCAAACTCATCATCATCAACAAATATACTTGGTTCATGATGACATAATTAACTCATCCTCTTCCAACTTCACGTGAAAGTAGTTGTGTACAATCTTGAGTACTACTAAAAGTCTGCTGATATGAATTGTTAATGTATGAAGCAGCTTTGCTCCATGAAACTAGGAAATGAATTACTAGATCAACAGCCTTATTCCAATTACATAGGTTGAGTTGTTCACATAGGATTGGTGCAGCAGAGTTCTAATAACATACCAGTATTCAGAAATTACACTACTAAAAAGTTTGCTGATATGAATTGTTATATCAAGAAGCAGCTTTACTCCATGAAAGTAGGAAATGAATTACTGGATCAGTAGCCTTATTCCAATTACATAGGTTGAGTTGTTCACATAGGATTGGAGCAACAGTCTTCCAACACATAGTATTTAGAATTCACATGCTTGCTTAGAGACAAAAAAAACGTAACAGTCAAAATAATGCAACATTTTCCACATTGAATATTATTTCCTACTCACTGGCCCAACCTTATAAATATGGATATCATTGTTTCACACCGTAAACAAAATGGCTTCCAAACCCAAATCTCAAGATGAATATCTCTATCATGGGATATGGACGGCTGAGCTAGACAATCTGATTGTTAGTAGTATTCTGAGAGAGAAGCAATTGCATCAGTTCGTGGGCTTCGTCTTCCCTCCGGAGTTCTTGTATGAGGCTGAAGCCACAGTTGAGGAGGAGACGGGCATTCGCGTCAGTAGGGACGACGTCTATAACCGGTTGCAATTCCTGGAGCGCCGCTACCGAACCTTCAAATCATTGGTCGATCATCCAAATACACGCTTCGAGCCCTCGTCGAACAAGATTTTTGCTTCTGGAAAAACTTGGACAGCCATTCTTAAGGTTATTTTAATTTCAATATTTTGATATGATGTAATGATAGTATGCTCTATTCTTTCATAAAATTTTGGAGTTTCTTGTGATTAGAAAAATGCATTTGCTGGAGCATATACAAACAATGGAGAACCAGAGTTCAAGATGCTCGAAATGCTGTTTAGTGGTGAACTCAGTGTGACAAATAATGATATCGAAACTATTGTGCTCTCGGACAACACCATTGATCTCAATCCGGATATTGATGAGGGCCAAGGTGAAGAGCATGTAAGTGGATATAAGCATGAGAGCCACCTACTACCACGCAAGCTGTTCGACGAGAGTTCACACTCCCGGGACCGTGAGTCATCAAATTCAGAGGAGGTTCGAGGGCACGCGCGGGATCGTGATAGGGAGCTTGGACAACAACCTGGAAATTTCTATTACCACGGCTTTGGCAACGCCCCAACGAGGACAGTTGACTCCTCAAACAGTAGCTCTTGTGCATCGTCACAGCCAAGTGAATGGCGGCGCCGACGATAATTGTGAGGTGAAATGCCCAATGAACAACACAACACCATCATGAATCTTATTTACAGTGATGTAAGTTTAGGATTGCCACTTGGCAAATAAGTCGTGTCTTGCGACATGGTTGTCTTCGTCTTACGCACGTTGTGAGTGTGGTTTTAAAAATCTGTATACTCATGTGTAGTCCCTAGATCTAGTTCAATTCCAAAAGTTGCACTATGCGACATGTTATGTAACTTTGTTAGTGAAATAAACATGAGTTTCAGAAAATATGGCCTATTGTATAATTTCCCTTTGGTTCTTAATTTAAAACATTTTTATGTTTTAAGATAATGGGAAACTATATATTAACCTTCAGCTCGTAACAGAGGGTTCCCTTGATAAACTAGCTCTACTAAAAACATCAGCTTCGGGACTCCAAAGTCTCTTCATACACAAGACAAATTCTAAGTGGGCTGAATTATCTTCACAGCCGTGATGTCGTTCACAGGTGCTGTAAATCGCCTCAATTTGTTCTTCTATTTATAGTTTCTTGTCCAAGGATCTCATATTCTCCCACAAGATTACTTTTTCCTTTCACTTTGTATTCTGCGAAATGTATGTGGTAGCAGATTTGGATACATTTTTTGACAGTTTGTAAATAGTACTAGGATTTTATGTTGCCTTTTCTCTTTTCAGTAGCAATCCTATTATTTTCTGTGCATCCTCGTCTCTTTCTACTGGCCCTCCATAGAGAAGTATAAGTAATTTGACAAAACATTACAGTAATGAGGTTCCATAGAATCCACATATAAAGTCATAACAACAACCACCAAATACAAACCAAGGCTTCCAATGTTTTAAGCTCATATATTTGAGCATGACAACAAAGCTCGACAAAAGATCACAAGTGCGATTATAGTTCATTGCACATAAGGATTACTAGATATCATATCCTACAAAATAGCTAAGTCAAAAGATCAAAGAAACAACCATCACGACCAAGAGTTATGCCTTGTATATTACCAAGCATGCCAAACACTTTCTTTCTTGCCTTGCTAACATCGAACTCAAATCCAATCCTACTTGCCAACTTATCAAGTCTAGCGTTGGTTTCATCCTGTCCTTTAGCAAGCATTTCAAGCAAAGCATCAGCCCTATCAACGAGTTTGCGCTTCTTACCTGTTTTCTTTGGCAATTGAGTTCCAGAGTCACCGTTTGTCTTTGTGGGAAGCTGAGTTCCGCTGCCACTGTCCCCCGTACTCTGATCTGCCGTTTCTTGTGAGCCCATGGTGTTGACTGGCATTTCTGGAGAGCTCGTGGTGTTTTCTGGATTAGTTCCAGAGTGGCCATCAGCACTAGCTTCAAAATCAGCCTCTTCACTCCCATTACCCACACTGAGACTTGATCGCACACCATTGTACAGCTCCTGTAAATCCCGGCCAGTAGAGCCTGTTGCCCGATCCTTGCCAAAGATGTCTTTCCATTCATCAAACATAGGCCACGACTTGGAACGCATGCAGCGTGCATTCTTATCCAACTACGACAACATGAAACAACCATCACCAATCAAACACATTAGCTATGACAGAAACCTTGTAAATATAATAGAGAGCCTATATAAGAAACACACCCTAATAATTTGTTCCCATTGGTCATTATCACAATCAATCTTGTGATCGCCCTTGTAATTGAAGCCAACGCCACTTCGTTTGAGCATGTTGACCAAAGAGTAGTAGTTTTTTTTCCATTGCTGGAGCTTGGAGCTGATATGGGGGGTCGCCTTAATGTCAGTTTTTGGGCATTCTTGGTGGATGATTTCCTCAATCTTAGCTAGATACCCGCCACGGAAGCCGTTATCTGCTTTCCACTTGTTCACAACAAGGAATTTAAGGGCTACCAATAAGGCCTCTTCCTCACGAGTAGACCAGCTGCGTCGAGTCCGGTCAGTCTTCGGCCCGCGACCAGCCCTTTCTCCAATTTGGGAATCTATGCCGAAAAAATCATATGACTGGTTATTCTTGTTTTTGTTGGCTAACAACTCAAGATAAGGTATGTCAAAATAACTAACCTTCAACCATGTGAGACTTGTTCCAGGCAGAAGTGTCTCCCATATTGAGCAAATCTGATAGGTATTAAGGGAAGACACAATATCAGAAAAAAAAAAAAAAAAAAAAAATTAGTTAGCTCTCTATGGATATCCCACTTAAACTTCAAATAACATACTCCTAAAATCTGAACTTATACATACACCATTCCATATAGTTTTGCATATTACTAAGTGACAAATATACTCCATTTGCAAACAAGAATTATGCAGAATCCTACCTATCGCGTGCTAAAAGATGAAAGTTCTCAAATGCATCATAAAGATCCAATTTCTGTTCACAAAATGGAAGGTAATATAGACGTTTGAAATACCAGTTAATAATTTCAGTCAGTTCCAAAATAAGGATAATTTTTGTCTGAATAAATGAGGAAATTGAGCTCATACATGAGGAATTTCGTCCATAATTTTCGTCTAAATAACTGAGAAATTTTCGTCAAAATAGCTTGCTCTTGATTTCCAACAAGATAGTCTAATAACTTGGGATTAAATCAAACTTGAGGCAATTTAACTGAAGGAATACCTGTTTGCAAAACTTTCGTCCAGTCTTGGCTGCGTGCAGTAGTGAGGGGAAGAAGATCTGGAAGGAAATTATAATATATATCTAGGGCTAGGGCTTAAAAGGGTATTTTGGAGAAAAATAGAAAATATTGAGGGCTAGAATGTCTACACAATATATATATTTGTTAATGTGGGTATCAAACTTGAGTGCTATTTAAGAAACTTATATTTCCTAAGGTATCAAACAATAACCGAGAAAAAGAAAAGCCAACATAATTTGGATTATTTTCTGATGTAGTTTCTTCTCTAGCATTTTCCAACTTATGCTATCAAACACACCCTAAAAGTAGAACTCACGTCTCACCAACTTTTTCAACTCACTTTCCATTAGATTTCTTAAATCTCGTGTCGGGTCAAAGTGTCCCGAATTATCTGGGACGGAGGGAGTACTATTGATTAGGACTTAGGAAGGACCTCAAGTCAACTCAGTGTTCTATCATTTTCTTCAAATCCAAATCATGTGGGCCTACTTGTGGAATTTACATAAAACAAAGAACAAGAAAAAGAAGTTACAATTAATTGTGAATAAAACTAAAATTCTTAAACCCCTCCCCACATAATTATGTCTTCCAAGTGAACTGCAATTGCCTATTTAAGGCCACATTCACATATCTTCATTTGTATACAAATATAATCAATATCCTCTTTCACAATGCTTTCAAACTTGTTGTTCATTTGCATACTAATTCCATCCTTCATTTTAACTGCTCATTCTTATAATAACAAATGCCTTCGCCATCAGGAAATCTTATTGCTTTCAACTCAAGGACGAGTTGATCTTCAATTCTTCTCTTTCGAAAAAACTGGTACGGTGGAATGAAAGTGAAGAGTGCTGCAAGTGGCACGGTGTGGAATGTGATGCTTGTGGCTACGTCGTTAGTTTGCAGCTCAGTGATGAGGCCATTTTTGGTGGAATTGGGGATTCGTCGAGTCTCTTCAGGTTTAAATATCTGCAGAAGCTTAACCTTGCTGATAATCACTTCGACTCTTACATTGATCCCATTCCAAGAGGTATTGGCAGTTTGACTTATTTGACGCACTTGAATTTGCCATCTGCTAGTTTTGGTGGGCAGGTTTCGGCTGAAATTTTATCCTTGAAGAGACTGGTCAGTCTCGATATCTCCGACCATTATTGGTGGAAACATGTAGGGTTTTAAAGTCTTGAGAATCCAAATCTGGAAATGTTCGGAATCTAACAGAGCTTAGAGAGCTGTATCTTGATTGTGTCAATATTACCTCCTTTAATGAAAGTAAAAAATGGAGCCACATTGTTTCATCATATTTACCCAACCTTACCGCTTTGAGCTTGTTGTATTGTAATCTATATGGCCCTTTGTCTAAATCCTTTTGGCAACTTCATTCCCTTTCTATTCTCCGACTAGATGACACTGCTCTTTTAGCGGTATCACTCCACGACTTGTTCACCAATTTTCCAAGTCTGACCACCTTGACTCTTTCTGGCTGCGGTTTGAAGGGTTCTATGTCACCCACCTTTGCTAACCTAACAAAGCTGATTCATGTTCATCTGTCAGGTAACTCCTTGACAGGCTCACTTTCTTCTACATTGTTCGAAGGTCATTCCAATATGGTTTATTTATATTTGAGTGCTAATTCATTCTATGGTAACATCCCCGAATCTCTTTTCCCACTCCATTCATTGTTGGAACTTGTTCTTAGTTACAACCAATTTAATGGCACTTTTTAACTTGACAACTTTCGAAGCCTTCCCAATCTCACATTTCTTGGACTATCCGGCAATAGCTTGTCGGTAGATGTTGGCAACGTCAATTCGAGTTCATATGGAGGCCTCCAATTGAAAAGGTTAAGCCTAAGTTCATGTAACTTGTCCCAATTTCCTGATTTCATAAAAGATTTGGATCTGCAAACATTTGATCTCTCAAACAATTATATTGCAGGCGAGATTCCTAGTTGGATTTGGGGAACACAACTTGTGATTCTAGACATCTCATTCAATCTTCTAACAGATTTTCAAAAGCCTTACCATATTCCCGCTTCTCTTGAGTACCTATCTGATAGGGTTTAAGTTCCATATCTAGAGGTTTGTAGAGCACGCGAAGACTTAACGATAATTCCCTAGTTGAAGTGCTAGGGTTTCGTAACCAAGAATGAAAATAGAAGTTAATTCATATTTATCAATGAATAAAAGAGTATATAGACCTCTAATTTATAGAATATTAGCTAGACTCAATAAAGATAAAGATTGCATAAAAATAACTAATTAAAATAGAAGATATCCTAAATAAAATAAAATCAAGAAGATATATTGGAGATCTTGCACGAGATATGCTTGACGAGATTCACAAGATCGAGGGCCCTATCAACTATTTGAGAGAATTGATAATGGTGGGAGAAGAGTCTCTCAATGAAAGCACCAATTGATAAGGTTTAAGTTCCATATCTAGAGGTTTGTAGAGCACGCGAAGATTTAACGGAGCAAAAGAGATAATTTCCTAGTTGAAGTGCTAGGGTTTCGTAACCAAGAATGAGAATAGAAGTTAATTCATATTTCTCAATGAATAAAAGAATACAAAGACCTCTAATTTATAGAATACTATCTAGACTCAATAAAGATAAAGATTGCATAAAAATAACTAATTAAAATAGAAGATATCCTAAATAAAATAAAATCAAGAAGATATATTGGAGATCTTGCACGAGATCTGCTTGACGAGATTCACAAGATCGAGGGCCCTATCACTATCCTTGAAATCTAATCAGCTTAGGGGCGAGTTACAGCTTTCCATTCCACTTGAATCTAATCTCTGGTACTTGTCTGTTGCTAATAACAGTTTAAGTGGATCAATTCCAACCTCCCTTTGCAATGTCACACACCTTTATTCTCTTATTTTGTCTGAAAATAATTTCATCGCAGAGATACCAAATGCTATTGGTGATCTTACCTTACTTCATCATTTCAACTTGTCCCACAATGCCCTTAATGGAAGCATCCCTCAGTCATTTGGCAACTTGAGTAAGCAACCAGCTTACAGGGCCAATACCGACGGGGCTTGGAGAACTCACATTCCTTGAAGTCTTGAATCTATCATTCAATAAGCTAGTCGGAATGATCCCAAAAGGCAGTCAAATTCAGACATTTTCAGCTGAATCTTTTGAGGGAAATCCCGGTCTATGTGGTTTCCCTCTCAACACAAACTGCAGTCACACTGATGACAATGACAGTAAGTTATCACCGCAAGAGGATGAAGATGTCGAAGTGAACAGGGAGATTGAGTGGGAATACATATCTGTTGCACTTGGATATTTTGTGGGATTCGGAAGCATTGTATGGCTACTTATATTCTGCAGAACAGGGACGGAACCAGAAACACAAATTAGCCGGTGCTACAATTCAATAAAATTTTAATAATACTATTTAAATAATAATAATAATATTGAAAAAGTAATTTATAATATAGAGAAAGAAAGAGAGATGTAATCAGTGTATTTAATTTGAGTCGTTGTTCTGTTCATTTTTTAAAAATAAAAAAAATGTGATATCAAATTTAAAAATTAATATTGTTTGAAATCTGAAAACAAGCATGATGTAGGGAAATAAAATATTAAGTTAAATGAGGTATTAGATCAAAATACGTTTATGAAAAGAGGTATAAGAATCAAAACTAATCTAAATTGTTGTAATTTTGTTATTTTCTCATTTAAAATGACAATTCCTCTTAAAGTGACACCGTGACACCACTTATACAGCAATATTATAAACGTTACAACGTTACACAGCAATCTAATCTATAGATTGTTGTATAGCGTGTCGGATATTGATGGCCAAGAAAAATTGCTGTATAGTTTACACCATATTGCTGGCCGTCTTTTTCAGATTTTTTTTTTTTTTTTTTGCCACGTGGCAGCTTATTATTCGTCCACGTGTACAAATGATTGGCTAGGAATGGTGGTATGGTGTTATTTTAAGAGGTGGTGGCACCCTAACACTCCCCTATATACATATAATATATATAGGGGAGTGATCAATTGCTAACTCATCATTTAATTGCTAATTACAACTAATTTAAGGCCACATAATTTAAAAAAACGTGTGGTCTACAATTTGCCATGTGTAATTTTCATTTTTATTAATTAAATCGAAAAAGATAAAAAAAAATGCCAAATTAGGATTTTGGATGAAAATGTCAATATAGGGTTTCAAAAATATCAACCCAATGCTTTGAGAATGTCAACACAAATTTAGGATTGACATTGTATATGCTTTATATTGACATATTATCTTAGCTGCATTGACATTAACCTGTGTACGAAAAATACGAAAATTCTAGATTTTTTTTTCAAATTTTGACGTCGGAACATATACATGTAGTATATCGTTGGAATCCTTATAAAATTATCTTTAATTTAATATATGTTATATGAATTTAAAGTTTTGGGATTTCTTTTAAAAGTTAGTTATAACTAACTTGAGATTAATACCCCTATTGATTTTTATTGGAATTAATCCTATAGCCTTATTGACGTTTTTGTTGATCGTATTGACATTTTGTGGTTAATGATCTAGGCCTTTAATTTAAATATCTAATGGCTATTATTGAGTTGTAGTTAGCAATTAAGGATTGAGTTAGCAATATAACAATCCTCAATATATATATATAGGGATGTAATCAATTGCTAACTAATTACCAATCCCAAATTGAGACCAATTTTCAACCATTAGATTAAAAGATCTTGTGGTTAATATAATGCCAAGTGTAATATATTTCAAATTTAAATAATTATTAATTAAATTAAAAGGGTATTAATGTCAAATCCTATATGTAGTAATTATAACTAACTACTTTCTCTCTCCTCAAAATCATCTCAAATCTTTAAATTTACGTAACTCTCTCAATTTAAATTATTTTTTCGCAAAAAATATATCAAATTAAAGATAATTTAATAAGGATTCCAACGAGATCTCAATTGCATATGTTCCGACGATGTTCGGGTGATGAAATTTGATAAATTATATTTCAATTTTCGTACATGTTGATAAGCAGCTTTTATCAACAAATGCAACAAAAAATCTCAATATATTGTAGGCAAAATCTCAATATTATGCATGTCCAATCTCAATAAAAATGTGTTGATATTTTCTTGTTCTTGTATTGATATTCTAATGTCATATTCTTGATATTTGTAATACACAATGTTGATATAAAAAAACACCCACGAAAATTATCATATGATAACATAATGACGATATTACCCTTTTGTTGATATTTTGTCTACTATTTATTGAGATTTGTGAGCTTTAATCTCATCCACTCATTTTAAAATCCAAGGGGTGAATCTTGGCCATCCCTATATATATATATAATATATATATATATATATATATATATATAGGGATGTATTCATATCCTTCTTCCATATAATGTTCTATTCTCCTTTTTAATCTTGGCCATCTATTTTCTAAATCTAATGGACGAAATTAGATGCTGATTTATACTTTTTAATTAATTAAAAAAACTGATAAGGGCTTTTAGGGTAATCACAATACAGACGGTTATGGTAAGTGCTTGATTATCTCAATCCAAAGATTCTACAAAATATTTTTTCTCTTCTTCCGGTATTCTTCAATCTTTCTCCATTGCAGAAAATTATACAGATTGCAGCGGTTTTATTTCTCGTGGTCGCCATATTCGAGCAGCCCCGTATCGTGCTCGCTATATTATCATTTTCGTGTTCTTGAACAATGGAAGAAGGTAATTTTAGACGAATTTATTTTGTGATTAAACTGATTCAGCGTGACTAGAAACCCTTTGTTTGGTTTTTTTGTTAAATCAATAAGCAATAAGGTTTTCGCATGGTTTCAGCATTAGTTTCGAGTTCTTCTAGGGTTGAGTGTTTATTTTTTTTCGCAAGGTTTAAGCATTAGTTTCGACTTCTTCTCGTCGTCGCCATATTGGAGCAGCCCCGTATCACGCCATATTATTGTTTTCGTGTTCTTCTAGGGTTTGTTGTTTATTTTGTTTTATGTGCTGCTGTGTTGTAATTCTGGATTTATATAATGTACGAATAGTACTGTGTAATGTATTCTTTCTTATATTTAATGTATGGTTCATATCATATAATGAAACTAAATTCTAATATGCTTGTTGTCTTGATTTTATGTATAGTGTTTGTTATACTTGAATGTTCTCCACAATTGAAGCCTGTGGTTGGTCAGAAGTTCCAATCCCTTGATTTTGCTTATGCGTTTTATGATGTGTACGCCCGCACCGTCGGTTTTGATACGCGAAAACAAGGAATGAGGAAGGCGGCGGACGGTGTAACTACTAGGTATTCTGTCGTATGCAACAGGGAGGGTAGCAAGAGGTCCATCCTCCGGATGTTGTAAAGACCAAGGGTCATGCTAGCAGCTCCGCGAGCCAACTGATTTCAAAGAGAGAAAAGGCTGTAAAGGAGGCTAGTAGGCCTCTTAGACGTTGTAAGGCGTGCGATGAGTTGGGACATCACGACTCTAGAAACTGTCCAATGCTTAAAGAGATGGCGAAGGAGAAAGAGTTTAGTAAAGGCAAGAGGAAAGCTTGATGTGTTTTGTACCTAAAAAATTAGTTTTCGTCTTGTATTCAGTTTTATTATTTGTTTCGTTGTCTTAGTTTTATTATTTCTAGCGCTGTGAACATTTTATGCATAATAAATTTGCATTTTTCGGGAGTTAATGTGCATTATCGAACAATAGCCTTGCATTAATAATGATTTTCTGTGCATTACTCCCTTTATTTATACCATTATTCCATTACTTTGTTAACGTGCATTATCGAACAATAGTCTTGCATTAATAATGATTTTATGTGCATTACTCCCTTTATTTAAGTACAGAAAGTTAAGTGCTTGTAGACAATAATGTACAACTTCGTTACTAATAATGTACATTAACAGACTAAAAATGTATAATTATTATGCATAAATTGTTGACAGTGGTAGGATTAATAACACATTCGAAACGAAATGATAACTAAGACTAAACCGAAAACTAGAACTAATAATGTTTTTAGGTACAAGATACATCAAGATTTCCTCTTGCCCTTATGAAGCTCTTTCTCCTTCGCCATCTCTTTAAACATTGGACAGTTTCTAGAGTCGTGATGTCCCATCTCATCGCAAGCCTTGCACCGTCTAAGAGGCCTAGTAGCCTCCTTTATAGCCTTTTCCCTCTTGGAAATCAGACGGGAGGCAATAGGACCTTTGCTGCTCAACCAACCTCTCCCTGAACTTTTGCGCAATCGCAAGTGGAAGAACATCATCCACCGCTTCGTCAATATCTAACCAAGGCTGCTTCGCCGCTGCCCGAAAATCAATAATGTATCGCATTAATGCACAATACTAACTGTATAATGTACAAAAGTAAGCAAATAATGCACCAATGAATATTACATTCTATCAACCATTGACCTTTTATAAAACCGAAGCATTTAAAGTAAAACAAAAAACATAATGTACACCACTCCATACAATAATTTACACCACTCCCTACAATAATGTACAAATGGCAACAAATAATGCAAATATGAATACAAATTTCACTCAATTTTAAGGCATTTTATCAAACCGACTGATGTAGATTCAAACAAAAAAGTAATGCACACCACTACCTACAATAATGTACACATTGCATCAAATAATGCACGAATGAAAAATGAACACGATTTTACGATTTACAGTGGGTATTACGAAAAAATAGGCGATTAACAGTGGGTATTACGAAAAAATGAACCCTATCAATAATCGACGATTAGGTTGTGTGTCGGTGGTGAAAATAGGCGATTCACAGTGTGGGTATTACGAAAAATTGAATCATTAAATGTGTCGATCAAATGTGTGAAAAAATCGTCATTGTTTTAATGACGAAAATTGACGATTAGAAGTCTTACCAAAAATCGAAACTTTTGAAACCCGCCTTGTTGTCGACTGTAAATCTATCATCGCACGGCGAAGGAATCACATTAGAACTATGAATCGTCGACCGGCGGTGCTTTCACGGCGAAAAATCGGCGGGAGTGGTGGTGTCTCTTCAATTTGAGTAGTTTGAAATGGGGGAGACGATTTGAGAAT
>NC_062965.1:21583207-21616624 GCF_023119035.1 Salvia hispanica
CCAATTCTTGCTCAAAAACCCAATTCATGCTAAATAATGGCTGAACAGCTTAGTTTATTCACTTTCCACTTTACTAACAAAACCTTATTTCCTTAAATCCCGTGCTGAAAAGTTATTGCTCACTTATCTTGGGACGGAGTGAGTATTATTTTCTCATTGATCTTGAAAATCTGATATACCGAATTTCGGTACAACACATCGGAAATGAGGTACGGTATAAGTATTGGAATTCGTCATACTGAAAATTCGGTGTACTATAAAGTTTGGCAAGGTAAATGTATACTTTTTTCTCATACCAAATTTTCAGTAAAATATACGGTATGATGATTTCGATGAAGTATACCTTACCGAACTATCCTTAATTATAAATCGGGATATTGACATCTAATATCATGGAACTCTCAAAAAGTTGGGTTTTTTCAACTAACTTTGAAACTGACAAATAATATCACGAACTTTATCCTGAGTTTGTTATTTCCTATTAATGAAAAAATTCCAAATATATTAATAGGTTGAATAACAATTTTGGAGCGTGTAATTAAAAAATTTGAAGCTCTCGAAGTTATTGTCGATAAATTATGAAAAAAATTTATATCATGATATTATTTACCAAAATTTTTTCATTAATAAGAAATAACAAACTCAGGTCAAATTATTTGTCAATTTTAAAGTTACTGAACTTTAAAAAAGTTCATAAATATATCCACCCCTAGTTATAAATCTATAATAAAATGAAAATTTTAAAGCAAAAGTAACATCCGAAGTAGGTACCTGAAAATTCCACTTGGTTGACTTTGTCGTTTTTCCTCCGCCGAAAGGGTTTCGATTTCGGTCATTTATTTCGCCGGCGGAGATTCGTCTCTTGTGAAAGCTCCACGGTGCACTGCGCACCTGGCGCTCCACTCCTTTCTATTTCTAAACCACTGCGTTTAATTTTAGGGAAACAGAACTCTTAAGGAAGAGATAAGGATATGAAAGAGGTGTTGGCATGGTTGCTCTTCTTCTTCATACTCATTGCTCTCCTCGTTATGATCGTATTCCAGGTTATCATCCATCATCAATACCTTATTTCTCTATTTACATATTTTTGGATTTTTCTTCAATGTGCAGTTAGCGAGATCGTGCCTTCTTTGATTTTGGGGATATTTGCTTGGTCCTTTTGTTCAGAAATCTAGGATTGGAGTGTTAATTTTATTTGAAATTTGAGAGCTTTCTGTGCTGAGGAATGAGGATTGAGGAGCTTCATGTTAAGCCTATCAGGACTATTTAATCCTACAAAAAATTGAGTTTTACACAACCTGCTAAGTTTTAATTAGTAGTAGTAGTAGTATTTTGTAAAAATAATCTTAATTTCGTCTGTGTTAGTTAACCTTTTGGATTCAGGATCTAATTAATAAACTAGTAACGACTAAAGGACTTATGAAGGTCTTGAATCTGAAGAATGTATAGCTTACAAATTCGTGTCAGACTTCAGATTCGGTACAAGTTGGGTAATTTATGATCTTGGCATCTTGCATATGAGTCTTTCTCTTTTGATTGTAGCTAGTGGTATTGCTCACATTTGTATGTTCGAATGACCAAGGCTTGATGCCCGATTCTGAATCCAGAAACATCACAACTACGACAAATATTAATTGCAACCAATAGCTACCACTATATACAGTTTGAGAAACTGAAGAGAATACGAGCACAACTTTGATCTTGTACTGTAGCTTCACAGGGGATAATTTATCATCTGTTGTTTATCTTTTAATATTATAGACTGTGTTGTTCTAGGGCTTCTTTCTGAAGTTTGTGCACTGTCTTAATTCGTAAACTGCATGGTATTCTTTAACCCTATTCCACATTTAATTGCAGCTTATGTGTTTGGCGGATTTAGAATTTGATTACATCAATCCGTATGACTCAGCATCTCGAATAAACCGAGTAGTTTTACCGGAGTTCATCACACAAGGAGTTCTCTGCTTCCTCTTCCTTGTCACCGGACATTGGTTTATGTCACTTCTCTGTGTCCCATACCTGTACTACAACGTGAGACTGTAAGGTTCTTATGCTTCTGCTTCATTCTGAAATTGCAAAATTAAGTGATCAGCATCAATATTTTGATTTACTACTAGACATGAATTCTTTCAACTTCCTTTAATATTTACTCTACCTCTATAAACTCATAAAAGGAAAATCAGTAATATTTTATTGGCAATGGCTGCAATTTTTATCTCCTTCCTGGTTGTTTTTAAGGCTCCAATCATTTGGAAAGTTGTGAACGAGAGATTAGAAAAACAGAAAAAAGGTGATAATATTATTCCTCAAATGGAATTGAAAAGCATAATTTGGAGCAACTCACTTTAGAAACTTTGTTTTACGCAGCTGATCTCACAAGAACAACTATCCTATCCTAACCCCTCACGACTATCCAAGCATATCTCCTAAAGGATCCTCAACGCTATTACTATCTCATAAGAGACATGATAAAAAATGCATGTCACATATACCTTAATACCTTAAGCTTGAAATCTGGCATTACCTTGTGGTTGTGAAGGTGTACCTAGTTGATGCAGGGGGGCAGCTGCAGAAATGAATATGCAGTTGACACACTGGGGTGCCATATGGTCCCATCTTAGTAGGTTTTAAGAACTTAATTTGTTTACATGTTCTTATTTTCTCTAACGTATTTGTATATTTTTCAGAGGTTAAATTAAATTAGAGTGATAGTGAAGGATTTTGTCTAGGTTGATTGGAGAAAACTTTTTGGCTTGGTTGATTGGTGAAAACAGTAGAGCATAGCCGTGAGTCGTGATAATATCTAGCAACTAACTATGTCCTTGTCGTTCGTCATTAACAAAGTAACTTGAACTCATAGAGTTGCTTTTTATGTGACCAAGACCCTAAACTGAAACTGAACATGTTCATCTATCAAGGTCCATAGAATCAATTATTTTATGTTTTCTCGTTTTCGGGAAGGAAGCTGGAGGAGGGTTTGGCATGAGTACAACATTGGTTGGTGGTTGATTTGGGAGGTTAATGTTCTCCAAGTGATTATTGTCTTTATTATAGTTTTCATAGTACTTTGCCCATATTTTGTCGATATTTATTGATTATATGGAGTTTTTATTATCAAAAATAATTCTTGCACCTTTTTTACTCTGATGCATCATTTCATATTGGTCATGAAAGTTTGTTATAGGTCAAATAGACCTTCAACTGAAGTTATTGTTTGTTTATGAAAATGTTTAATCAGGTACCAGCGAAGACAGCATCTTGTAGATGTAACTGAAATCTTCAACTTGTTAAACTGGGAAAAGAAGGAGAGACTTTTCAAGCTTGGTTATATCATACTTCTTCTCTTCATGTGTTTGTTCTGGTAACCGAACTCTGCAACTGTCTCCTCCCCCAGTATTATCCGATATTTTAAAGATTAACTTCTTAAACCGAATTTTTATATGATGTAGGATGATTTACAATGCACTAGAAGACGACGAGCATTCGTTTTAGGTGTTTCTGTTTGTACTTCTTAAACAGCACTGGCACCGGCACTCAGCTGCTCCTGCAACATCCTGTTTGGATGGATTGAATGAAAGCGCCATCGAGTTGTTATACTTATTTGCTTGTATTTTATAATTCGAGCAATATTTATAACTCTTTTCAGTTTCGATCACCGGCTTCTCTAATTTGGTTTAATTTTGAAGATGTAATATAGTTCAAATGTAAACTTATTTCTCATGTGCTGTGCCCAAGCCCTTTCTTTCAGAATTGGGAACCTTTATTTGGGATTTGAGTCACTTAGGTCATCCATAGTAGAGCCTAGGTCTTATGTCATTCTATTAAAATTTTCATTTCTTATTATATAGAAGTATATTACTATATTTCTAAAACTACATTATGAAAAGGTAAAAAATTAAAATTTTAAAATGTCAATGTTACACATTATTGCAAGCTATGAATGAAAATCACACTATTTATAAAAAGGTAATTAAAATATCATAGTGTAATATATTAGTAGTTAAAAAAAATCGGATGAAAAATGAAGAACAATCATGAAAATAAAAGCAGTAGATTTTTGTAGGAGGAAAATGAGATACAATAAGTATTTAAGAATTGTGTAAATTTTGTCTCTATTAGACTACATTACTAGAAAGAAAAATAGAAACAGTACATTTTTGTAGGAAGAAAATGTGAGATAAATATTTAACCATTTTGTAAATTTTAGCTCTAATTAACTACATTACCTGAAGTAAAATAAGTAGTAGATTTTCGTATGACGAAAATGTGATTATAAATATTTAAGCAATTTTCAAAATTTAGCTCTATTTAACTAGTGAGTTTTAGAAATATTTTGAACACCAACTCTATAAAGTAAAGGGGTACAAAATTTTTAACTATTTTTATGAAAATATAATTATTTAGGCGCTAGAAGGAGGGCTTGAACCTCCGACCTTGTGGGTAACAGCCACACGCTCTAACCAACTGAGCTATTCCAGCTTATTATTAACTTTTTGTTTTTCATAATAATACCTTAGTATAATCTTAATCGATTTGTATATCTTAATCGATTTGTGTATATTCAGCATGTTATTTCTTCTTTTTATAAGAAATAGTATAGCATGTTTATTAGTAAACTATTGATTGCCGTGATTTTGATTAGATTTTCATTCTCCTAGACATGAGTACTGATGTGATTTTGATTAGATTTTCATTCTCCTAGACATGAGTACTGAGTAGCATAATCTATTTCTAGATAGGGCCTGTGATCTATTTCAAATTTTAAATGCTATTTTGAGGTCGATTCGGAATCGGTTTTCCTGTGATCTATTCCAAATTTTAAATGCTATTTTGAGGTCGATTCGGAATCGGTTTTCTTTTATGAACTTATTAGTTATACATTTATACAATATGTGACAAACATATACAAGCTACGAGTGATACTTTTTGAAGAAATAAATTCCATCTTTATTTCCTATCCAAATAACTTTATATTACACTTTGGAACACAATTACTTAGTTGTGGGTAATTTTCTACAGGACTCGACCTTTTATTCGTTTGAGAGTTCTCTAAGTATGCCTACCGTTGACGTATCGTTACTGTGGTATATTTTATCGTATTTTGGTATACCATAATACGATACGACGCACTATAATACTGTTATACTTATGTTCATAATTATAATATATAATTATACTTAAATTATAAATTCTTTAACAAATATATTAAGGGATATTGACAACTTATATTATGGAATTTTCAAAAAGTTGGGTTTTTCCCACAAATTTTGAAATTGACAAATAATATCACGAACTTTACCATGAGTTTATTATTTCCCACCAGTGAAAAAATTTCGGCTATATTAATATGTTGAAGAACAAATGTGGAGGGTGTGCTTCAAGAAAAACTATTCTCAATGATTGAAAATCTTGAAACTCTTGAAGTTGTTATCAACAAATTACGAAAAAAAATCCATGATATTATTTGCCGGAATATTTTCATTGGTGGGAAATAATAAATTCGGAGTAAAATTAGTGATATTATTTGCGAATTTCAAAGTTCGTGGGAAAAACCGAATTTTTTGAAAATTACATTATATTAGGTGCCAATATCTCATATATTAATAATATAATTATAAGGAATTGAGCATATAAAAAGTCATTCTCATATCAACACGCGCGACTATAATTGGTACATAGGTTATTTTAGATCATTTTAGCCCATCATTTCTAATACGCAAATGGACTCTGAACTATGCGTTTTGCACGCAAATGGTACCTAAACTTTAAAAATATCGTGGGTAGTCCCTGAACTAAGGTGTAATCACATTTATGGTATTCATCACAATTTTACACCCAAAATGCCCCCAAGGCATGCAGGACATTTTTGTCCTTTTAAATCTAGGTATTGGATTTGATATTTTCTCTAAATCTCTCTCTCTAGTAATACCTAAATATGATATTTTCTTATAGTTTAAGTACATTAAATAATGGTATTATGCACTTCAGTTTTTCAATTACTTTATGACAAATCATCTTCTCTCTCTTTCTCTAAAATTTTTAGAAAGTAAAAAATTAAAATAAAAAATAGTATAAAATTCTTAAACATATTAATTACTCCCTCTGTCCGAATTTAGCAGTCCCATTGACTTTTCCGCCCTCTTTTTGTAAAAATGATAAATAATAGTTAAAGAGGAGAAATGGTAAATTAAGAGAGAGAATAATATAGAGAAGAGTCTTATCTACATTATTGTCTCTCTTACTTTACCATTTTTCCACTTTAACTATTTTTAATCATTTTTACAAAAAGAGGGCAGAAAAGTCAATGGGACTGCTAAAGCGGGACGGATGGAGTATAAAAATGAAAAATTATAATTTAATTATTAAAATAATTTGTAGCAAAATTTAATTTTGATTGTGATTTGATTATTTTTTCAATTCTAAAAAGTTTAGTTTTTTTAATTAACACTAAATTTTTAATTTTTGATTAATCCTAATTTTAAATATTTAAATATTAAAAATAATAATCAAATCAGAATCAAAATCAAATTTAGCTACAGGTTATTTTGATAATTAAATTTATAATTTTAAATATTCTATATTTAAGAATTTCATTATAGTATTTTTTATTTTAATTTTTTACTTTCTAAAAAATTTAGAGAAAGAGAGAGAAAGAAGATCCTACATAAAGTGATTGAAAATATCATATTTAGTACTCCCTCCGTCCCACTTTAGGAGTCCCGGTTTACTACTTTTGAGTGTCCTAGTTTAGGAGTCCCGGTTGGAATATTCCATAATTGGTAATAGGCCCCACATTCCACTCACCTTTTTCCACTCACATTTTATTATTAAACTAATATATAAAAGTAGGACCCACAATCCACTATCTTTTTTCACCAATTTTCCTTTATATTTCTTAAAACCCGTGTCGAACTCAACCGAGACTCCTAAAGTGGGACGGAGGGAGTAATAGAGATAGATAAAGAAAATATCTAGTACCTAGATATGAAAGTCCATAAATGCCCTTCATGCCTTTGGGGGGCATTTTTGGTGTAAAATTGTGATGAATAGTGAAAAAAGTATAAAAAATGTGATTACACCTTAGTTCAGGGACTACCTACGATAATTTTAAAGTTTAGATACCATTTGCGTGCAAAACACATGATTCAGGGACCTGCGTAGTCCACTCTTTCTAAAATGACCTAAAAATTAGCTACCAATGACCTCCGTTGTGTCTAATAATGACTTTCGTGTTTTATCTAGTGATGCGTATCAAATTGTACATTTTTATTCCCATAACTCTACATGATTTATATAGTTTGATGCTTGCAAAAGTTTATTTTATGGTGTAGGAAGAGGAATTAATGGTGAAACGAAACATGGAATGAAGCTTGGATGTCACTGAAAAAGTCGTGCAAAATGCCCAAGTTGGCAGACTGCCCGGTCTGCGTCATGAGTCCAGAAACCTCTCAAAATGAGGCACCCGGCCGGGTGAATTTTATGCCTAATAATTACACCCGGCCGGGTATGATGTTCAGAACACGAAAATTCCAGAAAGCCCTCAAAATTGGCCACCCAGCCGGGTGAATTTAATGCCCAATAAATAATCCACCCGGCCGGGTACGAAGATGAAATAACCTCCAAATTCAGTTTTCATATAGTTTGGAGGCGGTTTGGTGATGGGGATTCAGACATTCTTGGACGAGAAAAGAGAGAGGAAAAGAGAGAAAGAGAGGAGGAAGAAGAGAAGGAAGAAATTCCGGCCAACATTCCGACGATCCGTCTCCACATCCCAATTCCACTCATCGAGAGCATGATTCCTATGGGTTTTATTGCAAATTCCACCATGTGTTTAGGCTAAACTCTCAATGTTGCTCCAAGTTGTAATCTAGGCTTTGTATGGATGTTTCTACACCTTTGAACTCATGTGTTTGTTACCAACAATGTGCTTAATGTTTATACACTATGTTTTTGGCTAATAATGTAGTGTTGTTCTTTCCTTTGCTATTGTCTCTTTAACATAGTTTAGGAATGTTTGATTGTTGGTATGCTATTGAATTAGAATTGTTCAGACGATATTTTGATAGTGGATTAAGTAGGTGATCATAGTAGATGTATATTTCTCCAGCGCTTCCGCAAGAGTTTATAAACATTGAAAATTGGTTCATAGGTTATGTGTTCAGCTAATTGTGAACTACTCATCGTGTACATGTTCAGTGTATGTGATTAGGTTGATGTTTTAATCCCTTCATATGTTTCGTTATATAGGTGTAGAACAATACAAGCTTAGTGAGCAACTTGGAGTGGCGTATTTTCTCTTTTGAATAGTCTTTCTTTAGTTAACTTGTAGCTTTATTTTGTCAACATCTTTCAAAACCAAAAATCAAATCTTTATGCTACATCTTTTTAAGTTTTTAAGTTTTAAACAATCTTCTACCTCCCTGTGGATCGACACTTGAAATACTACTAACGACGCTATAATCTTGCAGTATCGTAGTATTATTAGAGTTAATTAATTAAACTTGATATCTTGTGTGAATTGAATCAGATACTCTAAAATACGCATCATCTAGTTATGTCTTTTGATATAAAAATGGATTTATTTAACCCCTATCACCCTATAATTATAATATAAATATATATGATCGGTATATATCGAATATGTTGTATATATTGGACTTTTGGTATTTATTCATACCGATAGATACATCATATTTTGTATCTACCCGTAATTTCGGTATATCCATATGTTTGATATACCACAACATGTGAAAATATTTACGCTTATTGTATCGAAAGATACCATATCGTATCGAAAATTGTAGTATACCGAAAATAATGAATTTTTAGCATGGTTAAAATGGTATTTCAATAGTTTTACCCACCCCTAAGTGTGGTTCAGGGTTATGTAATTTTTTTTGGGTATAGAATTAGTGTACTAATTTTTAGGAACTTTAATCATCTACTTTTTGGTATTGGTAATTTTCAAACTCTATAAATACTAATAGAATCACATTATATTTTTATGATTTTTAAATAGAGTAATTTATTTATTTTATTGTTATTTAATTTTGTGAGTAGGTGATATTAAAACAATTAACATTGATACTATTGGAGTTAAGGTAATAGAAGATGTATGGAGTTGAAGGAGTTATAGTCTGATACAATAATTTCGGGAAAATAACGTGGTAGACTGATAGATGTGTGTGGTATGAATTGGGGTACGAGTTATAAATGTCCTTTAATAATTAGCTAATTTTGGCTCGTGGTAGCTAGCACATGATGCTTTCTTAAATTAAATTCACCTCTTACTCATTTTCAAAACTCACGCCTTAAATCTCAGAATTGTACTATTCCCTCCGTCCCTAGATAAGCGACTCGCTATTTTTTTGCCTTGTTTTAGAAAAATGATATAAAATAGTTAGAGTGGAGAGAGAGTAAAGTAAGAGAGAGAATTGTGTAGAAGAGAGTTTTCTCTACATAATTCTTACTCTTACTTTACTTTTTCTCCACTTCAATTATTTTATAGTACTATTATTTTTTCCAAAACGAGTGCAAACAAGAAGCGAGTCGTTTATTGGAAGGAGGAAGTATTATATTTAAGTCCTTGTTCAATCAACATACTAGGTATATTTATAGCACTCTGATATATTTTTAAATATTTCGCATAAATTCATCTAAACACAGTTCAAGGGATAACTTTTTCATGAAAGAGCTATATATAATCTCCACGTGGTTCCACTGTAGATTCCTTGTTTTCCATATGATATTTAGTTCAAAGAACCTCAGAGATTCCGCAAAAGTGGTATAAATATTCTTCTTCAACCTAATATTATTCTTGATAAATTCCCGAGAATGTTCATCATATCTTCTCCAAATTGATTTTTTTTTATCTTTGTTAAACTTGATTTACATTCCATTATCTAGATCCGACCCCTCAAAATCTATTCCTTATCCTATCAATAATGAACAATTAAATAAGCTGAAGATGTCTAGTTGGCACCTTTTAGCATATTTTATACTCGATCACTTGTTCTCAGTAACAACTAATAAAGTGAAAGAGAATGAAAAAGAATAATATCGACATATAATATTATATATAGTGCAAATAATACACAATCGCTTGCATGTATTGGTGTTTTTCGAAAGTTGAAAACTTTTCGCAAAAAAAAAAAAGGAATATCATATATAAGAAATCTAAAATATCAAATTAGATATAGTGGAAACAAGTCATGTGTAGTAGATTAGGTATAAAATACATAAGAGTTAATAATCTTTTGTGTCCAAAAGATTCTCAATTTTTGGACAAGTATGATTTAGTCCCATAGCAACATATATAGTGTGATGGTAAAATGATGTGTCATTTATAGGTTTAACTGTAGTTTACTACAAGTCCAAAAAAACCACATCATCCAATAAACAATGTGGTTTCATAGAATAAATATTTTATAAAGCTTTCACATAATCACATTCTAATCTTCATAAATAACTCCTTTTTTCTTTAAGCGGAAGATAAATAAATTTTGCTTTTTCTAAAAAAAATATTAGTTGGGGATAATTTTTGAAAAATACTACTCCTAAAAATTGGAAATACATGAAAAAAAAAAAAAGAAAAAAGAAAGAAAGAAAGAATACAGTTGCTTTTCAAAGGGGGGGACATTTACAAGTGGAATGCCAAATCCTAAAGGGCAGTGAATTATTATTAGCTTTCTATCTTAGAACATCCCTCCTCCCAAAATATGCAACTTGTTATATTTTTCGAACTAATTATTAAATATTTAATGAGTTACTCATAGTATATAGGATTAAGAAAATTATTTGTGTTTTATATTTGAATCTTAAACTGAAAATTTATACTTCAAGAATGCGTTGATTTACTTATTATCTACTGCTCTCTCCGTCCCAATGTAGTTGAATCGTATTCATTTTCGAGTCATTCTAGATACTCTCCCCATTCCAGAATAGGATTCCTATTTAGTTATGGCACGGATTTAAGAAATGTAAAGAAAAGTGAGTTGGATAAATTAGTGGAATATAAATCTCACTTATATATATTAGTTTTATAACAAAATGTGAGTGGAATAAGTTGGTGAAATGTGATGTCTACTTACCATTTATGGTAAAAGTGAAATATGACTCTTATTGTGAGATGGACCGAAATGCCAAAACAGGACTCTTATTGCGGGACGGAGGGAATAATTGAGTATTTGTTTGACAAAAACTTTATTATCTCACTTACTTTATACTTTATTTACCAAATAATTTAATTCTCTATTCACTTTAACCTTTAAAATATTAATTTTTAAATTTCGTGTCCAAAAGAAGTACTCCATCTTAACAAAGAAATTACAATACTACTAATCCATATATTTGAGTATGCATATAGTATATGCTTAGTTTTTTCTAGTAAAAACAATGACGGATAACAAACTTATGATCAGTGTAAAATTATTCCGGAGCTGGTTCATATTCATGCGTACCAACCTAACATTTGAATCTTATTCCAAATACCAATTTTTAATATAAACGTGTATATTTACAAATCCTTGAGATATAGACTTACAAATCTTATTCCAAACGCTGATTTGAATCTCATGAGTTATGAGCATTTATGCTTTATGTGTTCTCACAAAATTCAGATGCATCAATATACTTTTCTCAAATAATCTCTTAGGGTGGTGTTCGGTTGCCTAGATAAAATAATACAAAGATATAATTTAGGATTGAGTTGTGAGATTATTTTAGTCATAGAGGGTTAGCTATGACTAATTATCCTATGATTATCCATCTAGGATTGAGTTGAGTGACTAAATCTCATGAACCAAACACACTACTAATTTAATCCGGGATACAATCTTGCAAACCGAACACACATTCTCAGTCCGGTTTTTGTTAGGACAATACTGGCACCACTATATATCCAATTTCAATACGATGTTGTACCAAATCAAATAATATCTTAGTGCTAAATGTATTTTAGCAAATTAATGCAAAAAACTATTGAATAATTGGTAGCTAACTATTAATTTCGATGGTCCAAATTCTGTGTTTTGCACTATCACCATTTTAATTGAATTGGACAAAACTATAGTATGGAATAAAATTGCAAACGTCTATATCAATAGAGTCATTTGCTAGACCACAAGTCAGATTGCACCCTGTTTTAAAGATCGTCTATGCATCCACCAATTCTCCTTTCTAGTTAGCTTTTAGTAGGAAATCATTTAACTAATACTCCTTCCGTCCCAGTTTAAGAGTCACATTTTACCATAAAAATCCATCACAGTTTAAGAGTCACATTTAAAATTTTTCATATTTGGTCATACAATTTTACCCTATTGTTCACCAAAATTACATCAAAATGTCATTATCTACTTTAAAATAAAACTTTAAGCATGACTCATATTGTTAGTATAGCAAAGACGGTAGAAGAGGCTAAAATGACAAACGATATAGCCTCTGGAGTAGCTCGATTATCCACTTTTGTCAGTTGGCGGCCCCCTTTGCCGGATATCCTTAAGCTCAATACTGGCGCATCGCTAGAAGGGGGATCAGGACATGCGTTTGGTGGTGGTCTCATCTGTGATACTACAGGATCTTGGAGGTATGGTTTTGTTGCTAATATTGGAGTGTGTTCTATTTTGACTGCCGAAATTTGGTGCTTACTTCATGGGCTACAATTGGCAAAGGATATGGGTATTCGAAAGTTGGAGGTGGAGAGTGATAGTTTCACTGATGTGTCCATGATTGTGGGGAACTTTGAAGTGACCATCAATTGCAGATCTATAGTACGGAAAGTGCAGAGTCTGTTACACGAGTTTGACTCAGTGGTGCTCCGTCACGTGCACAGGGAAGGAAATTTCGCTGCTGACTTTCTGTCACATTATGCATATAACTTTCATAAAAGTGTCCATGTTTTAGAGTCCCCTCCCTTGGGTCTTAGTATTTGGTTGATACATGATAGATTAGGTGTTTCTTATGTTTGTTAGTGTGTAATCGGGCTCTGTCCGCTTTTCTTACCAAAAAAAAAAAAAAAAAAAAATCAAAAAGGGAACCACCTTCAACCAACTCACTTCATTTATTACACACTCTATCATCTCACTTCATTTATTACACTCCACCATATCACTTCATTAATTACAAATTCCACCAATTTCTTAAAACCTGTGTCACATAACTAAATGACACTCCTAATGTGGGACGGTGGGAGTAATTAATTTCTTTCATTCGCTACCCTTTTTCGTGTCCCACCAATCATGATCAACAGAATTGGAATTTTAAAAGGTTTATTCTCTTCCCATTTTTAACTTTGAATTATTTTGTATTCTATTTTATCAGCATGTTAGGTTCACATTTACTGGAGAAACCATGTTCGTGTATCGTTAACTAAACTACGTGATTAAAGAAAGGAAATATAAATATATTGGTAAAAATATAAGTGGGAATCTTGTAGAGTGGAAGTTTGCCCTATAGAAATGAAGACAGGTGTTACTCTATTTATATATTTTTTTAAGTAAAAAACACATAGTGTGGATGAGAGGTTTAGGCAGATCCTCAATATGTGAATAAAATCAAATATATGGTCCTAAAATATGATCCAAACTAAAAAATGATTGATAGACCAAGAACAATTAAAGTGAAAGTCCCACAAGTCAAGTATCTCCATGCTATCAAAGCCAAACTAGAACTATAATGGATAAGTGGAAAAATTAAGGGCATCCGCAATGGGGCGGACGATGCGATGGACGATGCATCGTCCGTCGCATCGTCCTCCACTGCAGCATCGCGGACGATGGGTTACCCATCGTCCGCGCCCGATACA
Source organism: Salvia hispanica (assembly GCF_023119035.1). Classification (NCBI taxonomy): domain Eukaryota; kingdom Viridiplantae; phylum Streptophyta; class Magnoliopsida; order Lamiales; family Lamiaceae; genus Salvia; species Salvia hispanica. The sequence goes on from NC_062965.1 coordinate 21,597,009, forward strand.
TCGTTCGCGGACGATGCGCGGAGGATACCCATCGTCCGTTGCATCGTCCGCCACTGTGGACGACGCAGACGATGGGTCACGGACGATGCGACGCGTTTCCTTTTTTTTTTTTATAATTTTATTAAATTTTCAAAACCTATATATTCCTCTCATTTCACTTCATTTTTCACTTCACTCTTCACTCTCAAATTCACTACATTTTCTACATTTCAAGCAAAATGGATTCCGGAGATTATCCGAATAGTCCGATGTTCGGTGGTGCACGATGGCCGGGTACAAAACCCGACGAATACCGGCCATTCGACACCAATGCCGAGTACGATCCCGACTTCAGCACCGATTCGTACGGGCTGTCCGACATGGAGCTTACCACGGAGCCCCTCCTCCGCCGCCGCACCTCGCCACCGCCCCTCCGCCGCCGCCGCCCTGGCCGCCGCATCTGGATCCGCCACCAAGAAGAAGCGGACCAAGGCACGAGCCCAGAAGTTGCCTACCACGGAGGTGTGTGAAGAGTTCGCCCCGGGAAGGACGAACTACTCCGACCCCGAATCCATCGTCTTGACGAGATGTTGGATTGATGTTTCGGAGGATCCGGTGTACGCCAACAACCAGAAGGTGACTGCGTATTGGGAGCGCATCGCCGAGAAATACAACGCGGCCAAGCCGGCGTACGCGTACAAGCGCCACAGGGAGCAGCTCCGCAAGCACTGGAGATCAAATAAAGAAGCAGGTAAATTTGTTCGCGGGGGAGTACGAGAAGTGCGAGAGGGAGCAGGGCAGTGGCGAGAGTCTCGCGGATGTGCGGGACAAAGCGATGCAGTCGTACATTTCATTGTACGGCGATTTCAAGCACTACCAGTCCTGGGCGCTGTTGAGGGACAAACAGAAGTTCGTTGGTGGTGTGATTCCCCAATCGACGGCGGCGAGGAGGAGGGCGTCGAAGCGCACCCTCGCTGATTATACAAGTAGCGATAACGGCGCGTCTCCAATGGACCTCAACAGTCCGGTGTTCGAGGATGAGAGTTCCGGCACACCGATGTCCTCCCGACGTCCCCCTGGCGTCAAGGCTGCCAAGGGCAAGGGCAAGGCCACATCCTCCTCCGCCGCGCCGCCTGACCAGGCCCCGTCGCCGACCCCGAGTTCGACGCCGTCCGCGACTTCGACTGCGGCCCATGCGTACGCGGATTTGGCGGCCTCCTCCGACTACCGGACGTTGTTGGACGCGCACACCGCCCTTATGCAGGCGACCAACCCGGCTCAAATCGAGGGCATCCAGCGGATGATCGATGGCCTCAGCCGCAAGTTGGGACTTCTCTAGACTAGCCTCCTTTTTTTTGTATTTAGTGCTTTTTTTTTTTCTTATTTTGTAACTTTTTTTTTAATTAAGTAAATTTAGAATTTCCCTTTAATTGTGTTGTTTTTATTTGTTTATTTTTATTTTTACATTTGCAAACATAAAAATATAAATACAAAATAGAAGTAAAATGCTTAGGGCGTCGCTTAGGGCGGGCTATAGTCCGCCCCACTGCAGGTGGAATAGGAGGAGGATAAAATGCTGACGTGGCGGTGCATAGGGCGTCGCTTAGGGAGTCCCCTTGTGGATGCCCTCAAATGACAGTAAAGTAACAAGAGCCGTTGAGTCCAGCTCGATCCAAATATGAGCGGAGAACTCCATAGCCATCAAAAAACTTTGAAGAGCCATAAGCTCCGCCTCGAAGCTTGATGATGCAGCAACAGGAGAACATAAGGCCCTTAGAAGACCTCCATCAGAACCACGAACCAAGCCTCCACCTTCAGCCTCCAGCGTTGATATAGAGAATGATCCACTAGTTCAACTTCACCCAGAAGGCATCAGATGATGCCAAATAACTATGAGCGAACGCAGAACACATTGTCTGGGAGATGGTGACATGAAATCAACCGACGACAAACATCCCTCTAGTGAATTAGGGTGAGCTTGTCGGCCAACATATAGGTGCACAAATGATGAGTAACCAAAAATCTAGTGCTTCGGCAACCTCGTTCGAATGGTCTCCTAAGCTGAGGTCACAGATAACTTATCATGGCTAGTCAGGCTCCAGCGCATCACATCCTTCGCCCCCAACTCGATCGGTGTGGCCCTGATCTGGCCAATCGTTTATTCACACACTAAATGCTCTACATCTGAACTAACCGTTTTCATTTTCACTTTATATTGCGTTTTGTTTAGTGTCTTATTTTATTCATATACGAAAACGTGCATAACGACTCTGTATATCGTATGCATGACTCAACGCAATCAAGCAAACACTTCCTCTGTTCATGAATAAATGTCTCATTTATTATAAGTTTTAAAAATTGTTTATTTTATAAAAGAGAGCGATAGAAATAGTTAATGGAATGTGGGTCCTACTTTTATAAATTAGTACTAGTTTTTAATAAAATATGATTGGAGAAAGTTAGTGTAATGTGGGGTCCTCTTTTAGTAAAAGTGAAATGAGACATTTATTAATAGACGAACTAAAAAGGGAAAATGAGACATCTAATGACTGACAGCGAGAATAATAAATTTAGTTCATTTTATATTATATCAACAATATTTTTAGTATCAACATCAAATACACTTCCTTTATTAATATTAAGTGAAGGAGATGAATAGGGATGAATTTGATAAGATATACCATATCAAAATTATCATGTTGTATACCTTCCTAAAATTCGGTATTAGTGAAAAATACTTCATCCGGCTATCATTTAATGAATTATTTCGTCATTTTAATTGGATTGTCCACTATTTATAGAATACTTTACTTTATTTCACTTTTAGTATGCGACCCACATTCTACCAACTTTATACACTCACCGACTCACAAACCAATATAAAACTAATATTTTAAATGGATTCCATATTCCACTCACTTTATTCCCTTATTTTTCTTCACATAATCAAACAATTTCTTAAAATCTATGCCGAGTCAAATAGGGCTCTTTAAATGGTGGACGAGAGAGTAATACTAATACCTATGCTTTAGCGTAACTAGTTCAACACACGTGCTATGCACATATCTTCCATTGATTTTTAAATTCATTCAAATTTAAGCAACACTTACATTGCGTTTTTCAAATGCCCATTTATTTATTGTTGTTATGGTGTTTATGTATAAAAACTGCACCGTTTTGGCTTACATTTTTTTTCGTATCTTTGTAATTGTATATATTTATTAAAAAACACAATAAAAGCATCATAATATTGAGAAGAAAAAAAAACCAAAAATAGAAAAATGAAACATAATAAATTGCATGAAATAATGATTAAAACAAAAGTTAAGAAAAGTTTTAATTCTAAAAAAATAATATAACAAAAATAATTTAATTTTAATTAATTAGAAAAAAAAAATTGGAAAACCTAAGCAATCTAAAATTGTATACTTCCTCTCACCATACAATCGTATACTTCCTTCCGATTTATGGTGAAGATTTTCGGCTTGCAGTTGGTTATTTCAGATGTTGCCACCGCCAGCCAGCAGTCGACCAACATCCCTCACAGACGCCTCCATCCTATTCTTCACGCTCCGGTAGGTTCTTCATCTTCTCTGGCGTGGCGTTCATATTCATTTTCTTCCAAGGGTGCTTTATAGAATATTATTTGTCAAATCTTAATTAAAAAAACGTCTTAATTGAATAAATGAGCTTGGCAGAAAGTGTAACTTCTTTGCATCAAATATTATGTAATGGTTGTAAGTAATATACATTTATTCGACCTATTAATATTTTTAATAATACTGTCCATATTCCTCTTATTTTGCAATATGCATTACATTTAATGATTATATAATTCCACATCTTAATCTCCCGTTTAAGATTACAAATTCAATATTAATTAAAGTATATATATTCTAAGTAAATATCTCCAAAACTCATTTTTTTATATGTGGACGGAAAGAGTAATACCTCTGCTTTACCGTAATACTCTATTCATCAAAATTTTGATATACTAATACTCCCATTTTATTTGTATCGAACCATTATTAATTATGTTTAGATCTCTATAAATGATATCGGCACTTCCCAATTAAGAAAACGTCGTAAGTTAAACTGCATTAGTGAGAGAAACCCCACCATAATCACTCAGGAAAGATGTTAACATTTATTGGAGTGCCATCTATGTACATGAATCGCCGTCTCATAAGAAAATGTACTCTTTCATTTTTTAGTCCGTCCCATAAGAATATGTATTTTTCAATTTTGAAAAATATTCTCTCTAATGAGGTGAGACTCATTCTCCACCAACAATATTTTAATTACTTTTTCTTTCTATATCTCTATTACTTTGTCAATTCTATATTAAAACTTGTGTCACATCTACAGTCCATATTAATGAAAATAAAAGAAATCTTGTATAGTGGAAGTTTGCACTATAAAAATGTAGACAGGAATCCCTTTTTCCACGTCAGCTATCTTTTGTTACTCTATTTACCATAAAGTATGAAATTTATTTTAAATCAATTAATGTTTATAAAATGATTTTCAATGTAAAATGTTTAAAAAAGTTCAGTTATGTACATACGTATACGTACGTTTATCACTACTCTTTACGTAATTATCGTTTATCATCACGCTAAATGCTCTAAAAAAAAGCATCAGAACTAACTGTTTTTATTTTAACTTTATATTGCGTTTTATGTGATGCCTTAATTTATTAATATACAAAAACGTGCATAACGACTCTACATACCATATGCATGACTCAACAAAAGAACCTGAAATCTAACTAACTCAGATGCTGAAAGTATTAAATACTATTCCCTCCGTCCCGAATAATTCGGGTTACTTTGACCGGGAACGGATTTTAAGAATTGTAATGGAAAGTGGGTTGAAAAAGTTAGTGGAATATGAATCCTACCTTTATGTATTAGTTTTATAATAAAATGTTAGTATGAATGAGTTAGTGGAATATGAGGTCCACTACCAAAAATGGTAAAAGTGAAGTGAGACAAATTATGTGGGACGGACCAAAATGGAAAACTGGGACGAATTATTTGGGACGGAGGGAGTAATTATTATTATTATTATTATTATTATTATTATTATTATTATTATTATTATTATTATTCCTTATGTCCATAAAAAATAGTTTCATTTGTGGACGGCATGAATTTAATATGAAATTGGTAAAATAAGAATGAAGAAGAAAAAATAGGTAAAATAAGAGAAATATGAATGAAAAATGAATAAAGTATGAAAGATAACCTTTTTATTTTTAGAAATGAGACTATTTTTGTTGGACATCCAAAATGACAAATAGAGACTATTTTTTATAAACGGATTGAATATTGTTTGATTTATTATATTCTTAATATAGTTTGATTTGAGAAAAGCTATAAGGGGGTTGAACACTTTGCTTTTCCATTATTTTGCGGCTAGCTAACCGGCTACTAGTCAAGCCCAATAACTTAACAAAAATTATACACAATATTCTTGAATACTAAGATGTATTTATAAAATATTTGTACTATCAAATATTTCTCTTATTACGCTTTCTATAAACTGTTCAGAAAATTTTATATGGCTATTTTGATTTAGGTGTTTACAATTTTAAGTTTTACTAATATGAATACGCGTTATATTTATTATTGGATTCCATGATTTATTACATGATGTATATTATTATATCAATGTTATTACAAATATATATGTGGACTGTGGATCCAAAATATTTTCTTATATTAATCGGGCAATAAAAATAATATTGTAATGATTAATACGATGGGGGCTAGCTAATAAATTTAACATAGGCAGTGTAATCAGTAATGAATAAAAATTACTAGTACTAGCTTATGGAAATCACTTTGACTCTTCTCTATCTCTGTTTGTAATGGGCTCTTCTCAATCTCTATTTCTATTTATATACTCCATCTGATTATCTCTCCACAATTTTCATTCACTTCTCTTCCATCTCTCGCATAAGAATACAATTAACAGCACCCACTTCAATTCCCGCCTCTGCAAACTGTACTGGTACTGAGTCCGACATCAGCCAAGCCCCCGCTCCACTGTTCCTGACACAATCAAGCATGCCAAATTGATTTATGTATTAGTAGTACATTAACATCACAATCACATATTTCATTTTATCTCATATTCTACCTTTTTTAATATCAACATCAAATACACCTCCTTTACCAATATTAACCGAAATTGTTATATTGCATACTTTACCGTATTAATATTCGGTATACTAAAATTTCGGTATAACAAATTTCAATATTGTTATTGTAATACTGTACCAAACCTTAGTATGTTATAATCTACCCTCATCTCTATAAATCATAGCATGATGGCACTTCCCAATTAAGAAAACAGCGTAAGTTAAAGTATTAGTGAGAGAAACCCCACAATAATCACTCTCCTAAGCTTTATAGCAGAATAGATCAATGGAGCAGCAAAAACAGGTCTCGCCAGAAGAAACTCCCAATCTGGAGAAGGAGCTGAGAACGCAATGGCGGATGACCATCCCCTTGGCGGCGATGAACTTCACATGGTTCGCCAAAACCGCCATCACCACCGCCTTCCTGGGGCGCCTCGGCGAGCTCCCCCTGGCCGGCGCCACCCTCGGCTTCACCTTCGCCAACGTCACCGGCTTCTCCCTCCTCAACGGCCTCTGCGGCGCCATGGAGCCCATCTGCGGCCAAGCCTTCGGCGCCAACAACTTCCGCCTCCTCCACAAGACCCTCCTCATGTCCACCACTCTCCTCCTCTCCGTCTCCGTCCCCATCGCCTTCCTCTGGCTCCACGTCGACCTCATCCTCATCTACTTGGGCCAGCACACAGACCTCGCCGCCGTCTCCCGCCGCTACCTCATTTTCCTCATCCCCGATTTGGTCGTCATCTCATTCCTGTGCCCTCTTAAAGCCTACCTCAGCACTCAGAACGTGACCGTCCCGATCATGCTCAGCTCGGCCACCGCGGCCGCCATCCACATCCCGGCCACTCTGGTGCTCGCCCGCGCGAGGGGGCTGGAGGGGATCGCAATGGCAGTGTGGATGAGTGATCTGGTGGTGGCGGTTTTGCTCGCGATATATCTTATTTTGTGGGAAAGGCGAAAAGGGGGGAATTGGAAGGAAGGGGGATGGTTGGAGCAGAGTGGGGCAGAGTGGCTGAGGCTGCTGAAACTCAGTGGGCCCTGCTGCCTAACCACCTGCCTCGAGTGGTGGTGCTACGAGATCGTGGTCCTCCTCACGGGCCGCCTCCCGAGCGCGCAGCGCTCAGTAGGCGTCCTAGCGATAGTGCTCAACTTCGACTACTTGCTCTTTTCTGTCATGCTCTCCCTCGCCACGTGCGCGTCCGTGCGCGTGTCGAATGAATTAGGGGCAGGCCGCCCTTGGGCGGCCCGCCTTGCAGCGCGGGTGTCACTATGCGCGGGGGCAGGGGCGGGGGTGGTGGGGGCGGCGGCGTATGGTGGGGGCGGCGGGGGAGGGGGAGAAGCTTTTCAGCGGGGAGAGAGGGGTGGTGAGGGGGGTGGGGAGGATGATGATGGTGATGGCGGCATGGAGGTGGTGAATTTCCCGTTGGCGGTGTGTGGTGGGGTGGTGAGGGGGACGGCGAGGCCGTGGGTGGGGATGTATGCGAATGTGTGTGGGTTCTATGTGATAGGGCTGCCGTTGGGGGTGGTGTTGGCGTTCAAGGTGGGGATGGGATTGGGGGGGCTGTTGGGGGGGCTTTTTGGGGGAGTTGTGGTTTGTTTGGTTTTGTTGTTGGTGTTTATTGCGAGAATTGATTGGGATGACGAATCTCACAAGGCGCTAATGAATCAGGATTTGGTTGATGATGAGGATCATACTCCCTTTAACTAATCCCTCGTGATTTCTACTACTTTAATTTGTTTCTTTTATAATAATACATGATATCTTTAATATTCATTTTATAAAAAGGGTAATTAGTTCATATCCGTTCTTGGTTTCAAACTTTTGCACATAAATTAACGGGAGAAGAGTTCCGAGTAAAACTGATTATATATTACTCCTCATTTTTCAAAATTTGAATTTGATATAAAAATGTCAATTCAATTCGGATTCCTACAAAGTCCAATCAGACTATAGATTTTCTCTGATTTGCACCAATAGAGACCAACATAGGATCTCCATTATAAATTTTGATCAGAGCAATGCATATCCGTCGTTGGTCTCAAACCATATGATTTATTTTAAAATTTTGAACTTATCCGATCAAACTGGTTAAACTTTGATGTGCAACTAGAGAGACCAAGGTTATCCACTATAAATTTGATTGCGCCAACTAAATCATGGAGATTGCAGTATGTGTATCCATAATAAGACCCTAGTACATACCTATTATTGGACAATTAATATAAGAGGATAGATAATGATAATTGATAACCGATCTTGTTTCTAAAAATCATGTTGAGCGATAAAACTAACCAAGTGGCACCAGAAATTGGTAGTTGACGTGACAAAACACATTTTGAAACCATAAACTTTAATTGCAACAAACTGATCCCACATAGTCCATATATGGAAAATGATTGCATTGGAGAGATATTGTATTATATGCACACACTGTCACTAACCATATAATTATTTAATTTAAAGACGAAATCGGAAAAGGGGGGAAATGGAATTCCAGCAAGGAATGCACGGGGAATTATTGATTAATTATGTTGTACACGATACGGCACTTGAAGTTGTGGATGACAAATTTATACTACTACATAATTTAATTGGCTACCGTAATTAATTTCCAAAATTTTATTATGATGACTTCGATCAATAACATAATATACGTACGTACATATGCCTAGAGTTATTCAAGTGAAAGCAATTCCAAGTTAATTAGTGGGTGAAATTTCATGGCATTTTTATGTCGTACCAAATCATTGGCCCGAAAAAAGTAAACTCAACACTAATCTATTTAGCAATTATCTAACATAAGATGGTGGAGTCTTTTGACTTATATAAGTCTATGATTTGATTCCTTGATTTTATCTGATTATTATCAACTAAATACCAATCCATATATGAATCGGATTACCACTTAGAATTAGATCGTAACATCCTAATTCATAGCATACATTTTAAATATACATATCTTCCTTCACACACTAAGACAAAATGTCGTTTACGGAGCACCAAAATAATCATTATAATACCGAACACTTCTTAGCACCAAATGTGCTCGTACACGGCTCGTCGAACCATTCTGAGCAATTTCTTCCGAGCGTGAAATATAAACAATTTGAGCAACAAAAGGTGCTTGGTAAATTGTAACAGCCCGCCCTCCTAGGGTACAATAAATGCGGCGGCTGCTACCCAAAAACCGACTCCAAAGAAGTAAACATAGGCTAGGGTTTCATTAAAGTAGTATTGACCAAAAGAATGAAAGGAATATCAGAGTATTAATTGCAACAACTTAACCTAGAAGATTAAAGGAAGAAAGATATCATAAATGAGAATCAAAACCTTAAGAGTACGACATAGTATCCAAGACAAAATCACCAGAAAAGACTAAGGCCACAACCGAAGGCAAGATGCAATTATTCCAAAAAGAAGTTTTAAAGAGTATCAAAAATTCAGCGGAAAACGACCAAGAGAAAGTATAGTTATGTATGAAGACACAACTACGCTTAGTGTTCAACATATCCTCATTAATTAATTAAGCTGCTCAACACCCGCCACCACTCGTCATCATTCAACCTGCACATAAGGAAAACACATGCAGGGCTGAGTATTTTGAAATACTCAGTGGGCTCGTTGCCAAAACATTTTATAAGTTATGCCACCCTTACCAAGTGAACTCGAGTTTTAAGCAGTTATAAAAGAATATCACGAGTATCACAAAATATATTTTCATAGACTGGCCAGTCAAAATAACCTCCCATTTTCTCATAAATTAACAATCATTCCATGGTGCGACGAAAGTGTGGCCACACTTTTCGCCCACGAGACCGGCCGACTAGCAAGGACGGCTCTCGATCCCATTGTGTACACAGCCTGGTAGGGCTTGCGGCCCATACTCAGACCCGAATTCGTATAAGCAGATCATATATCACATTAAAACAAACATAGGTATGACATAACAGTTAAACCACCCTTATATCTCCCAACAACATTTAGATAAAATAAAAGAGAGTTTTTAGAGTAAAGCCCACCTCGATTGCTTAGTTTTCAAGTAGTTTCGCTTTTCCGTTATCCGGCTTCGCAACCAAAGTTTCACCTTTTAATCACATAGGCACATATCACAAATTAGGTTCAATACTACTCTTACTCATGCATGTCTCATTACTTTTCCCCTCTTCCCAATGATTTATCTTATCATTACTAATTAATCAAGATCATGTTTATCACACCATAATATTTAACTATCAACCACACACTACACCACACAACAACACACACACACACGGTACACACACACCACACACTCACGGCACACACACACACACATGTTCCCACATCCCTTTTTATCCCTCTTTCACTCAACTAAGATGCATGAGGGTTCAAGAAGACCGATTAATCGGTTAGAAGAAGAAAAGAAGAGGTAGAAGAAGAACAACCATAACTCTTAAACAAAAATACCTCTTTAACGAAAAACAATCGGTAGAAAACAAGTATTAGCCTTGATTCTTCAAAGTTCTTGGATTGTACTTCAATTTCTTCTCAAAGGATGAAGGATTAATGGAGTAATGTAGAAGAAAAATTGAGAGAGTGAATGTGAGGGAGAGGGCCGAAAATATGGGGGCTAGGGTTGGGGTTTTGGTTCTTATTTATAGAGTTCCACAAGATCTTTAGGTAATTAGAATAGAATATTTGGTAAGATCTCATTCTCCCAATTAAATAAATAAATAAAATAATATTGTGAAGTAGGGAAGAAGAATTAACAAAAATAGAAGATAGCAATATCTCCTAATTTTTGAAAATTAGGCTAGGTAATTAGCCATGGTTTTATTTTTGGTATTTTTCCATATAGAATAAAATATCATGGAGCAAAATAAAAATAAGGAAAATCCTCCATGAGGCAAGGTAGGGGCCGATTTCTATGCCTTTTAAATAAGGCATGGATTTTTGGATATTTACTAAAATAAAGTAAGGCAAGATCTCTTGAAGTATGGAAAGATTTTGTAGAATAATTAAATTCTAGGTATGGAAGGAAACCAAGTAAGGAATCAAATAAAATAAAACAATTCCTTCCTTCCCAAATATAGTGATTTTCGAAAATCACTAGAAAAACAAGGGGGCTCGATTTCTCCATCTCTAAATAAGGAAATAATTGGCTCTTGGAATTTAATTTGGATAAATATCCCAAGGATTAAATAAATTCCGGAAAAATAGAAATTCTCTCTCCAAGGGGTCTAGGGTTCGAAAATTATAAGAATTAGGGTGACAAGTATTTATGGAAATTTTCTCTAATATTCTCACTCACCCATAAACAATTAAATTGCCACATAGACTCACAAATAATTAAATCACATGCCACATCATTAAAAGAATTAGTTTGACTTTTCAAACTTTCACACAAACCCTAACTCAACTCGACCATATCAACTCACGAAATAAAAGCATTCTCGATGCCACGTCATCAACAATTAATTCTAGGGCTCAAAAATTAGGGTTCTAAAATCCGGGATGTTACATCCTACCACACTTAGAAAAAATTTCGTCCCGAAATTTGGTACCTTTTACGGAAAGAGTTCCGGGTAAAGCTCTATCATCTTATCCTCACGCTCCCACGTGGCTTCCTCGGGCCCGTGGTTTCTCCATTGAATTTTCACGAAGGCAGTGGTTTTATTTCTCAAGGTTTGGACCTTTCGATCTAAGACTAACTGGGGTTGCTCCTCGTAGCTCAGATCCGGGCTTACAGCAATATCCTCGTAACGAATCACATGCTTCGGATCGAACACATACTTTCGCAATTGCGACACATGAAAAACGTTGTGCACATTCCCAAGGCTGGGCGGCAGCGCTAATCGATAAGCTACGGGTCCTACTCCTTCTAGAATTTCGTACGGCCCGATAAAACGTGGTTTCAGTTTGCCCTTGACTCCAAAACGCGCTATCCCTTTCGACGGGGATACTTTGAGGAAAACTTTGTCACCAGCGTGGAACTGTAAGTCCGTCCGTCGAACGTCAGCGTACGACTTCTGTCTGTCCTGAGCTTCCTTCATTCGCGCGCGGATTCGTCGAACGATTTCGACCATTTCTTCAACTGCATCGAGTCCAAGCGCTCTTCGTTCGCCAACTTCATCCCAGTAGAGCGGAGATCTACACTTTCTCCCATAGAGTGCTTCATATGGCGCCATGCCGATCGTTGCTTGAAAGCTGTTGTTGTAGGCGAACTCGATCAATGGGAGTGCGGTCTCCCAACTTCCGCCTCGGTCGAGCACTACGGCTCTCAACATATCCTCGAGAGTTAGTATCGTCCTCTCGGATTGTCCATCGGACTGTGGGTGAAAAGCGGTGCTAAAGTTCAAGCGTGTTCCAAGCTCGCGTTGTAGGCTAATCCAAAATTTCGAGGTAAACTTCGGGTCACGATCAGACGTAATCGTCACTGGGACTCCATGTAGTCGCACGATCTCTTGAATATAGATCCGGGCTAACCTATCCGATCCATGGGTTACGGGGATTGGTAAGAAATGCGCACTCTTGGTAAGCCGATCGATGATCACCCAAATCGCGGTGTTCCCTTTAAGGGTTTTCGGCAACGCAGTCACGAAATCCATAGCGATGTGTTCCCACTTCCACTCGGGTATCTCAAGCGGTTGTAGCTTTCCGTACGGTCGTTGGTGTAAGGCTTTCACCTGTTGGCAGGCTAAGCAACGTTCCACGAAAGCTGCGACATCTCTCTTCATGCCGTTCCACCAAAAGGACTTCTTCAGATCCTGGTACATCTTCGTGCTCCCGGGGTGAGCAGTGTATGGGGTTTCGTGAGCTTCGCTCAAGATCTCGTTCCTAAGACTCTCGTTGTTCGGCACGCACAGTCTCCCTTCAAAGGTAAGAGCGTTATCGGAAGCCTCACTAAAACTTCCGGATTCACCGGTTCTCACTTCGACTCGAATCTCTTCTAATTTCTCATCTAGCCGTTGTGCTGCAACGATCCTCGTCCTTAGATCAGGTTCTACTACTAACGTGGCGATTCGACCTTTCACGGTATCGGGTGCTCTAACTACTTCTATCCGCAACTTACTCAACTCTCGCACTAAACTTTCCTCTCCCGTTAGAAAAACAGCGAGTTGCGATTGGTCTCTACGGCTTAAAGCGTCTGCTACTACGTTTGCCTTGCCGGGGTGGTAGTTGATACCACAATCGTAGTCCTTCACTAGCTCGAGCCATCTCCGTTGTCGCATGTTCAGATCCTTCTGCTCGAAGAAGTACTTCAAACTCTTATGGTCCGTAAAGATTTCACACCTAACTCCGTAGAGATGGTGCCTCCAAATCTTTAGGGCATGCACTACTAGCGGCTAACTCTAAATCGTGGGTAGGGTAGTTCAACTCGTGCGGTTTCAACTGTCGCGACGCGTAAGCGATCACCTTGTTGTTCTGCATCAACACGCATCCTAATCCGACTTTCGAAGCGTCGGTGTAAACTACGTAATCGACTCCAAGCTCTGGCACAGCTAACACTGGTGCGGTGGTCAATTTCTCCTTCAAAAGTTGGAAGCTCGCTTCACACTCCGGCGTCCAATTCACCTTGATTCCTTTCTTGAGTTGCTTGGGTCATCGGTCTCGCTATCTTAGAGAATCCTTCTATGAACCTTCGGTAGTATCCTGCCAAACCTAGGAAACTCCGAATCTCGTTCTGCGTCGATGGCGATTTCCACTGCTGCACCGCCTCGACCTTAGCGGGGTCCACTCGGATTCCCTCTGCTGACACGATGTGTCCTAAAAAGTTGACTTCCTTCAGCCAGAATTCACACTTGCTGAATTTGGCGTACAGCTTCTCCTTCCTCAACGTCTCCAGCGCGATCCGTAGGTGTTCCGCGTGCTCCTGCTCGTCCTTCGAGTAGACTAAGATATCATCTATGAATACTAAGACGAACGTATCTAGGTACGGGTGGAAAACGCGGTTCATTAAATCCATAAACACGGCTGGGGCGTTCGTCAGACCGAACGGCATCACGACGAACTCGTAGTGACCATATCTGGTACGGAATGCGGTCTTAGGGATATCCTCTTTCCGCACTTTCAGCTGGTGGTATCCGGACTTCAGATCCATCTTAGAGAACACTCCGGCTCCTCGGAGTTGGTCGAACAGGTCATCTATCCTCGGCAAAGGGTATTTGTTCTTGAGGGTCAATTTGTTCAACTCTCTATAGTCGATACACATTCTCATTGACCCATCTTTCTTCTTAACGAAGAGCACCGGTGCGCCCCATGGCGAAACACTGGGCCTAACGAATCCTAAATCCATGAGCTCTTGCAGCTGAATCTTTAACTCCTCTAACTCCTTAGGTGCCATGCGGTACGGCGCCTTCGATATGGGTGCGGCTCCAGGTTCGAGATCGATCGTAAACTCTAACTGCCTATCGGGCGGCGGTCCAGGTAATTCATCGGGAAAAACATCGGGAAAATCTCGTACGACAGCAACGTCTTCAAGCCTCGCTTCCTCCTTCTCTTCTCCGTGGAGATAGACAAGGTAGGCCGGGCGTCCTTTCCTCATCATGGCGGTGGCTTGTAACGCAGAGACTACAGCGATTCGTCGGTTCATCGAGATTCCGTGGTACACGGCGGGTTCCATACCCGGGGTTTGTAGGGTTATTAGCCTCTCTTTACAACGGATCGTTGCAAAGTTCACGGTTAACCAATCCATTCCTAGGATCACGTCAACGTCTCTCATCGTCATAACTCGCAGGTCGTGAGCAACTAACTTAAGTTCTCCTAGTACGATTTCTACGTTCAAGCAAAAACGAGAGATCTCAACCAGTCCTCCTACTGGTGAGGACACCATCATTCTATGTTCAGACTTCCTAGTAGGTAAGCTTAAGGTATGCACACACAACTCAGAGATGAAAGAATGCGATGCGCCCGTATCAAACAAAACAACGATAGGGGTGTCAAGGATTTCGCCTATACCTGCTAGGTTTCCACTCTCGGGCTTTCCTTGCTCGACCTTGGGCTGCTTCTGCTCTATAGCGTACGCTCTAGCCGGGGCTGGAAGTCTTGGGCGGACAGGCTGCTGCAGCCGCAGTTGCTGATTCGGGTTTGCTCCCGAGCTCGTAGGTGGCGCTCTCGGCTGCTGACGGAAACCCTGATGGTTCTGCCTTGGTCCGTTTCCCTTGCTCGGACACTCCCTCGAAAAGTGCCCGTTTCCTCCACAGTTGAAGCATCTATTCGAGTTCGGTCCTCTACACTGCCCGAAATGGTACTTGGCGCAAACGTTACACTGAGGTGGTCTGGCACGGAAGTCGCTCCTTGGATTGAACGAAGTCTGTCCTCCTCCGTTGGGACGGTATCGCTTATTGTCATGGTGGATCCTATTCTCCTCCCATCTCCTCTTGTCGTGGTTAGGACGTGACGGGGGTAATGCCAGCGTAGTGTTCCCCGCGCTCCTCTCCTTGGGCATTGCTGCCTCTACATCCAGTGCGAGGGCTAGCGCCTCGGCGTACGTAAGGGTTCCGCGGACTGCCAATGCCATCCTAATCTCGTGCCTAAGGCCCTCACGAAACTTATCAGCCAGCTTCTCATCGGTATCGGTCTGTTCCGGCGCATAGCGGGTCATGTCACAAAGTGCACGGTCATACTCGGTTACGGACAAACGTCCTTGGGTGAGGTTGTGGAACTCGGCTGCTTTCGCCTTGCGGTAGCTCTTGGGTACGTACTTATCGTTAACTTCTGTCTTGAATTCCTCCCAAGTCATCCCGTCTATGCGATCCTGGGGCATGGTCTTTAGCTTGGTATCCCACCAAAAATCGGCGGATCCAGTCAGCTGATGCGTCACGCAGATCATCTTCTCCGCGTCGTTGCACACTAAGGTTCGGAAAATGCGCTCTAAGGCACGTATCCAAGTCTCAGCTTTGGCGGGTTCACCCATTCCATCGAAGGTAGGAGGTTTTTGATCAAGGAAAAGTTTCACGACTTCCCTATCTACTCGCGGTGGTGGAGGTGGTGGTGACGGCGGTCTTGGTTGCGTCACGCTTTGCTCTTCCGAAGCATGGGAAGATGGTTCCTCGTTCCTCACGTTACGTCTAGGCGGCATTCTGATTTACCACACTCGAACGGTTAGCGCACTTACTTAACATTTCAAGGTAGTGATAGGGTACTTTGGAAGAAAAGATTTTAAACTCATTCACAAGCAGGGTCCAAAGAAAGACCACACAATAGCAGTTGTTAGGAAAACAGAGAACATAATAAGGTTGCACCATAAGGTGGAAAACACTTGGAAGATAATAGAAAGAGCAAGTATATTCATGCAATAAGGATAAAAAGAGTGAAGATGGCTTCATTGCCATGTAATAGAATGAAAGGTGCGAATTTCCCATAAAATTTCAAAAACGATCCCAAAAAGGTCTTGGTACAATGAATGGAAAAGAGCGATTCAATCGCGGAAGGAAAAATAACAACATAACAAAAGTTCCTAGAAGATCAAAACGTGGGGAAAGGAAAACAAAATCGCTACTTGAGCACTTAGCCACTTTTGGCCTCGTCCTCTTCGGGTTCTCCCGACTCTCCGACACTCTCGGCGCTCGAATTCTCCCCTCTCTCGAACGATCCCATCTCTTCGTCCTTCTTCTCGTTGCTTAGGGGCGAAGGAATCGATGTAAGCATCTCCTCGGCCTCTCTTATGATCCTTCGAGGTGCCGAAACGCGCATCCTAAGGGTTCTTTTACGGGGAACGCGAGCAACGTGCGGTTCCTCGTCATCGCGATACTTCATTCGACGTGCTGCTCCTGGCGAGTACCTTTGCGTTGGCGGATGGAGTGGAGGTCCGTCAACGGCGGCAGACATGGCCGGAAGTAAGACTCCTATTAGGCCAACGAAGTCTCCTCGAGGCGTGTATTTGGGAGGGCTAAACCAAGTGTAGGATACTGAGGCTTGAGCGGTCCACTCGCTCCAAGGGGAAGGCAGTATATGGATAAGTCGCATGATTCCCTCGTGATGGGTAGTCCCGTACGCGTAGGCGTCAAGCCAATGACCATAGAAATCGGTGACGAAGTTCAGCAGGAACTGCTCTCCGTCCCATTCCAGCTCTCTATAGCGTTCTACCGGAAAGTTCCTATTCTTGGCGTAACGGTGTCGCATAAGGGCGTGATAGGGTTGGACCATCTACAAAAGGGGAAAAGGAACAAGTCAGCACCATCACAAAAGTGGAAAAGAATAGATAGTGCGTGATCTCAAATGGTGCTGCGAAAGTGTATGAAAGTCAAAAGATGGTGGTTCGAAACGTCGCGTCCAAGGTTCTCGTTCTTAGATAACTAATCGTGCGTTTTCTGTTCGCGTTTCGTCGGATCTCCACATACACTAACGGCCTTATACTAGTTCTTCCACGTTTCTAGTGTTGGTTCAAGCACTGTGATCGTATAGCTAAAGCATGCTAGGTTCAAAAGTCCAAGTCTAAGCATAGCAACATTTCAACATAGTCTCACGTGATCACATTCGCATTTCACAAACTTTCACAAGTTCTCATGTAACATTCAACAAACCATTCAAGAAGCATCGCTTCGTGTTCATAGTGAAGGGGTTGGCAGCGGAAGCGCATTCACAAATCAATTACATAATAATCAGATCTATTTAGCGGATTATTTAGACAAATTCTATTCGCGTAATTATCTCACGTATCATGCTGATAACTCAAATAATAACATGCTTTAAATTAATAGAAACCTAAAACATGTTGTTCTAAGGTTCAGCCATTATACCTTGATGATTCTCCAAAGAATCGAAGATGGCTAGCGCCTTCTCCTCGTGAAGATTTTCAGTACAAAACCACGGATCTTCTAACTGGTTCCCGGACTGTGAACTGATATCAGGGTGGGCTGATCTCACCAGCGCACTAGGACTTAAATAGAGAAGACAGAAATCCTTTCCCTCGGAGGAGAGAAAATTTCGACTACTACTAGGAGTAGGGGCCGAAAATTTTGAGAAAATAATTAGTGTATTTTCTGTCTCCTTTATTCTCCTATTTATAATAAGTCACATATTGGGCCCAGACAGGGATCTATGGAAGGCTTTGGATATGGGCTCCTCCAATTAGCTTTTTACTAATTAAATTAAACCCAATTTAATATAAGCTTAAAATTGGAATATTACGAGCAGCCACTACAGAAGTAATATTGCACTCCCCATCCAAATCCGAAATTATAAGTACTTCGGGTTTCCAATAAATTATATTTATTTCCCGCGCTTAAGATAGAAACATCCATTAATTAATTATTGTCTGCTATGGACTTAATTAATTAATATCTTATTTATTCCAAGAGAGGACTCAGCAAGAAACTCTTATTTATTATTCATAGAGTAATTAAACTCCAACTAGCTAGGTTCCGAATAATAAAACCTTATTTCAAGCTTCTCTTGAGGATGTTATCAAACGAGACTCACCTCGCGCACGATTCAACATAATAGCAATCCTAGCACCACTAGATATTAATCACCACTACCCAATATACCAGGCTTATTGGGTTGCGAAAAACCCGCACCATTTGGTAAGTCAAAGTAGTGCATAATCAATACCGTATGCTCAATGCTAACGTACATTGATTGAGAAATAATTTACGAGACCTCGTCTTTCAGTAGATAGCATAAAGACTGTCTCGCTGTTAGATCCATTCAGTGCTATACCACACCAACGTCATCTTATTTCAGTAAGGCTTAGAAATAATCGGACTGACATTGCAACCTTTCACGATAGGTAGTCTAAGCCTATCTAGGTTGTGAAATCATTCTTTTTCTTTGTTTAGAACTGACCGTGTTACCTTAAAGTGGACGACGCCCACAACCGGTCTACTAAAACAAAGACTTAGACTTTGTTAAATTACTTATACATTTAAATATGCAATAAACATCCATTAAATGTAAAATATAACAACATTATGACAAAAATAATCTGTTTATTCATTTGGAAAATAAAATGAGAGTTTTAACAGTATTCAATCACTCGAAAGGTGATTTCTAGTATACAAACTCTAACACATAGTATTTTCATCACATAAAGCATGCTTTTCACAAATTCTCATATTCAACAAATCATTCAAGAAGCATCGCTTCGCATTCATAATATTTCTAGCACATAGAGCATACTTTTCACAAGTTTTCATATTCAACAAATCATTATTCCGAAAACGTCACTTTTCATTCATAATATTTCCAAGAGCATCAAGTTTCAAGCACAAGTCACAAAATATCTAGTACCTCTTTCTTTGCGGTTGAACGAGACGAGCTGCGGTGTTGAGTCCTTCGCATTTAGTTCATTTACAAAAAGATTACAAAGACAACCTAAAGTTCGAAAAGACTCTTGGGTCCAGAGCGGAAAGAAACTGAGGCTTTGATACCAACTGTAACAGCCCGCCCTCCTAGGGTACAATAAATGCGGCGGCTGCTACCCAAAACCGACTCCAAAGAAGTAAACATAGGCTAGGGTTTCATTAAAGTAGTATTGACCAAAAGAATGAAAGGAATATCAGAGTATTA
>NC_062965.1:21616724-21724263 GCF_023119035.1 Salvia hispanica
GAGTTTGAGCCTCAAGAATTGTTGAAGAATCAAGTCTCTACTTTGTTTCTACCGTTCGTTTTATCAAGAAAAGGTACCTTGATTTCCTATTTTCTTATCTAACCGATTAATCGGTGTTCTTGAACCCTCATGCATTTAGATTAAGTTCAAGTGGGATAAATGGTATATAGGAAGTGCATGTGCGTGTGTGTGTGTGTGTGCGTGTGTGTATATGTGACGTGTGAATAACGCTCATGTGTGACATAAGTTGATGACAGATATAAGATTGTTGAGTGTATAAATTTATATGATGAGCGTGTCTTGGTTTTTGAATGATAAATATAAACTGGATCGGTGGAAAAAAAAGGGGAAGCGTTGAGACATGCATGTTTTAGGAGTTGATGTTGAAACTAATACATGATATGTGCATATGTGATTAAAAGGTGAAACCTTAGTTGCGAAGCAGGATAACAAAAGGGAAAAACATACTTGAAATCTAAGCAGTCAAGGTGGACTTTATTCTTAAACTCTTTTATGTTGCAAATTTATGAAAGTGGAGAGATAAGGGTGGTTTAAACTGTTATTCCATGCTTGTGATTATTTTGATAATGTTGTGCGCTTGATGCCTAGTTTGAGAGTTCGCTCCATTGGGCTATAGGGCTATGGATATGTATAAACGAATTCGGGTATGAGTAGGGCCGCAAACCCTACCAGGCTAGTGTACACGGTGGGATCGGGAGTCGTCCTTGCTAGTCGGCCGGTCTCGTGGGCGAAAAGTGTGGCCACACTTTCGTCGCACCATGGAAATGTTGTGATTGTGGAAATTGATGAGAAAACGGGAGAGTTGTTTGACTGGCCAGTCTATGAAAATATTTTTGTGATACTCGCTGATATTTATTTTGTTAACTGCAAACACTCGAGTTCACTATGGTAAGGGTGGCATAATTTAATAAAAAGTTTTGGCATGAGTCCACTGGATATTTCAAAATACTCAGCCCTATATGTGTTTTCCTTATGTGCAGGTTGAGCGGCGACGAGTGGTTGGCGGTGTTGAGCAAATAAATTGAATGATAATTGACATACTTGGATTTTACATGGTTTTAGAGGGTGGTTTTGTAGGAATTTGAGCATATTTCGTCTATTATTAGGCGTGTTTATATCTACTTCTCTATTATGTTGGTATGTTGACCATTTTGTTAAGAATGTGTAGAAAAAGGTACAAAATATGTGGATGTGCAGCAGCCTTGGTTTGAGACAATATTTACTGGAGATTTTGAAGTCCAATAAGCCCCTAATGCATATCAATCTCTTCGTTTTCGAAAGATCTTCGCGTGGGTATCTTCTACGCCTCAATCGGAGTTCGGTAGAATAAGTTATGGCCGTTATACGAACACTACGCTGTCCAGAAAATCTCACTCGGCCGGATGAATTATTACCCTATAATTCCACCCGGCCGGGTGGCGTAATTAAGCCTGCGAGACTCCAGAGAGTACCGAAGAAGTCCCACAACAATTCCACCCGGCCGAGTAACTCGATTTATTTTAAACACGAGAATTACCCGCAAGTATACGGGGCTAGTGTAGCAATAAACAAGTACGAGTATCGTATCCACGAAGACAAATTGTGCAACTCAAGTACCATGAACCGATTTTGACTACTATCTAGAAAATTTTGAAAAACAATTAAACATAAACAAGACAAAAGCACGCAACAAAAGACGAGTTTCAAGTAAGAGAACGGGGTAAAGTCTTGGATCTAACTACAACGAACACGATGTGAACAACTCAACAACTTCGATTACCCATTTGAAGTCTCTAGGATTACTAGGAAAGCCGCTAATCTAGACTAAGCCCTCTCTCGAGTGCACTTAACCAGTTGATTAATCATTAATATTGAAGTCTCCTTCTAATACGTCACGATTAACTCCTTAAAACAAAGGCTCAAGCCCTCACTCTAGAATTTCTTCTCTCGGATGCAAATTATCTAGGTGTTGTTCATTCTTTTATCAATCCTAATTAGGTATCTCTCGATTACTCAAAACTAGGTCAACAAACCCAATTGGTAGCTAAGCAATTGAATTGAAAAGGCACAAGAACGAAACAAAGAAATCACAAGAGCAAAGGTAATCAAAAGTCCTTGAATTAATCATAAGTATTCATTGTAGTCTTCACCAAAACTCTACAAATGATTTAGCTACTCATATATGATGCTAAATTCACAAGAGAAATCCATAGAAAGTGAATTGAACATAAGAAAACTAATAAAGATACTCCCAAAGGTGAATTGAATGACAAATCGTCTTCGTCTTCAATCTTGTTGATGATTGTGACTCTCCGTCTCTTCAATCTACTCTCAAAACCTTTGAAAAACTCTTATGGGGCGTGTGGAATGTGTTTTGAAGTCGAACCCTAGGTCTTATTTATATCCGGGGCGAAAAATGCAGCAATTGCAAGGCATAAGCAAAATGCCCGACCTGCAGTGTAAAAATGCCCGGACGGGCGTTTTGCTCGAGATCCCGAAAACATGACAAAACGCCCGACCCAGGCAATTTCCCAATGGAAAATGCCCGGGGACAGTGAGAATGCCCGGTCTGAGGGTCGATTCGCCCGGTCTGGTGTGTAGAAACGCCCGACTGGCTGTAGTGAAACGCCCGACCTTCGGTTTGGTGCCATTTTCGTCCGTTTCCACCTGTTGTGACTACAAAAACTCGACAAACTCATCAAAACACTAAAGTAGGGGATCATAGATGAAAACTCAAGTAATGTGCTACGAAATACTCAATTATGCACTTTCAAACAACCAAAACACTTGCTAAACTACGAGTTTATCACCGGGTCCGTCAATCTGGCGTTTTCCAAAGCAGAAACGCTATTTTTGAAGAGGGGAATAAGAAGGAAGAATTAGGTCAATTATAGGCATTCTCGACAAGCCGCCAAACACCCACTCTCACTCTTGGAAGAACTCTTGGAAGAAGATTGAAGATTCAAGCTTCAATTCCTCCGCCAATTGCAATTCGGATCATGATTTCCATTGTTTTGTTTAGTTGCTTTTTGTTTTCTACCATGAACATGAGTAGCTAAACATCTTATACGTAGAATTCTTGGTGAAGATGCATTGATTCATAGTTTTAATCCAATTGACTTCGTTTTTATCTTGCTCTTGCAATTGTTTGAATTATTCTTGTGCTTTTTCCTAACAATTGCTTGATCACCAATTGGGAGTGTAGGGTTTCTTAGAGTAATCGGGAGATGAAACATTTAACCTTGAAAGAAGAATAATTCACACCTTAATTCAATAAAACTCGGGAGAGTTGAGGTTTGAGTGGGATCTTTAATCTAATCGAACTATTAGGAGTTAGGTCTAAGAATTAGAAGGGGACTTCAATTATTACACCTAATCTACGGATTTCTCACCTCGGGAGGGGGTTTAATCTATATTTGTGATTGATTCAACAATTCTGGAGACTTTAAATGGTAAATCGGTTTCAATTGGGTTAGGCTATGAGTTGCGCATCGGATTCTTGAATTCTACATATTTCTTTATCATTTTCTACAACTTGCTTAATTGTTTTCTTGTTTAAGTGCTTTATTTTAATCTTTGATTTTATATGCTTTTAGTAGTTGTTAGTTTAAAACCAAAATTCTCGATCGTCTGGATAGTAGTTGAAATTTGTTCGTGGTACTTAGGTTTACACTATATTGTCTCTGTGGGATACGATATACTCTTGCTTGCTCTTTGCTACGATAACCCCGTACACTTGTGGGTATTATTTGGGTAAAATAAAGTTGAGTCAATAATATGATCGTCTTGAAACATTGGGTGGGGTTGTTTCTTCATACATGACTTCACTTTTCTCTTGGTTGCTTCCGCTGAAACATGAAAATTAGTATCGTTGTTTTTGAACTTATTCCTTTCGAATTAGAATATTAAGACATAATGTGTTTTGTTGGATTTACATTATAACCTTGACTTTTGAGCTTAGCCGTGGTGTCTATTCATCATTGTTTTTCTTTATTAAGTCGTTGACTTATTGCTTTAATAGTTCATTAAATATCTTGGTCAAATCTCTTTAAATGAAACCCTAGCCTATGTTCTTATTGCTTTTAAGACCGCCTAGGTGGAAATCGCCGTATTTATTATACCCTAGAAATCTGGGCCGTTACAGTTGGTGACTTGAGTTTTCATTAAATGTAATAATTAGCAGTAAATTATATGGAAATAGTACGAATTTTATCCAATATTTTTTTTACTATAAGGAAAATTTGAACCATTTTGGTCCCTTTTATATCAATTGTGCACACATGGTTGACGCATTTTGATGCAGTTCCAGCAAATGACACCGAAAACGTTGATTGTGTTGTAATGACTTGAATTATGGCATCAAATTCACGTAATGCTTGCGGAAGTGGTTGAGGAATCAAAGTCATTGTTGTGCTATGATGTTCATGGACCATTGGACATCCTTAGTAATTTGGGATGTGTTGTTTTATTTACTCTATAACCATAACAGTTGACCAAGTCCAATTTTGTTGGATTTAAACCGCTAATTTTCATATTTTTTTGGAATATTATTTGGGACTAGCTCATTTGTTTTTGGTTGGATTGATATTCAATTTATTAAATCCAAAAACTACCATGTTGTCGATCTAACTCGTCAACTTCATCATAATTGATTAATATCTAATTGATTAGTTAGAATTAGAATTAATTAAACTCGGTTATAACTAAATGAAAATCAACGAAAACTTTTTATAATCAGGCCAACTATTGAGGGTCAAGCCATACGACCAATAATTGGACAAATTTCACAAACATATAGAATCAATTGGGAAGGAGGTTGAACTGAAAATCAGCTACACCGCGGCCACCGGAGTAATCTCCGCCGTCGCCAGTGACGGAAAGCAGACGGTGCAGGCGAGCTATGATTGCAAATTGAAAGATGTTCTTCAACAGCAGATTCGATATATTTAAATATGAAATAAGTTCATAAATACTTATATGAAATAAGTTTTCAAGAAAAAATTCATTTTAACAGCAGATTCAACAGCAGATGTTCTTCAACAGCACACGGATAGATCGCTAGTCCTTATTGATAATTGGACAAATTTCACAAACATATAGAATCAATTGCTTGCATAATATCAACAAAAACCCATTACAATTAACAAAACAACAAATCATCGGACTAATTGAACAATTTCATCAAAAACCTAATTTACAAAATCACCTAAAACCAAAACAAAAAAGCCTATTACCAACGAATAAGTGAGGAATGTTGAAGAATTAAAGAAAACTCACCGAAATAAAACGGAAAATTGGAAGAATTCGCCGGGAATCGCCGCTAATCGCCGGAAATCGCCGCTGCCTTTTTTTCACGCCGGGTATTCTGCGTTCTGCCTTCTGCTCTCGCGATTTATGTTCAAAATAGAGACGCATGTTCCTTATGCGTCTTAGGGAAAGACGCATGACCCTCATGCGTCTTTCAATAAAAAAATTAAAAAATTAAAAGACGCATACGGTCATGCGTCTTACACTAAAACGCATGATTCTATTTGTGTTTCATTAACGGAAGACGCATGATCCTCATGCGTCTTTCCCAAACAAGGAAGCTAAATAAAGTCTAGTATTAAGATGGAATGGCTTATGCATCCTAGAATAAAAATAGAATTAACCCGTGGACTGGCCAACATGGTCCACGATCCCCATGTGTGTACACTAGTTAGATCTATGCACACTAGTCTGAGTAAGGGCTCACCCCCTAGTCAAATATGAATTCGTTAACTATCAAAGTAACAATTAGATTGGCAACTCTATCCAAAACCAAAATATGCCAAGCCATAACGTATTTGGCAAATATATACATCAACCATCATTTGGCAAAATACTTCAAAATATATTAAAAGAAAGTCCACTTTGATAGCTTAATTTTCTAAACTTGAATTTATTTCGACTTGAACTTTTCCCACGGAGATAACCCTTAAACAACTCGATTCGGGAATTAAATAAATAAATTCTAACCTTCTAGTGTAAATCTACAGCCCAAAAAAGCCAACAATAAAATCAGCCCAACAAAATTAACAATTGTCATAGTCCAATACTCTTCTTAAAACTTATCGGCCCAAGAGAATAAAATGTAACAAGAGCTCTTAGTTTAATCCAATCACAAATCTGGTGGTGCATATATTTATTGCTTGTTGAGCCATAAATTTAAGTTGGCTTGACCCGAATTCCCCCATTTGGCACATGAACCCGACCCGATCCGATCCATCTGAACTTGATAAATTATGTGGTGGTCTAATGGGCTGGGTAAGCCTTATTTTGGATTGGGCTGGATTATGCTTTAGTTAGTCCCGATCCAAATTCTCGAGTTGGGCCATGCCCATATTTTCCAAAGGCTTAGTAATTTTGATAATCAAATTTATTTATTGAGGAACATCACAAGTAAGCCTTTCTTTTTATGGTTTTCCAACTTTGAATGATTGGCTATAGAATAATTTGAAGCACTAGGGTTTTGGAATTTGATTTTAAGTTCACTACTATCATTTGTATGATCCATGATTGCTTCCTTTCATTGTCTGTATTGATACTGAGTAAAGGCAGTTCATCAAAAGAAATAACGAAAACAAAGAAAGAAAAACTGAATACAAAAACATGAATTAAAACTAAAAATCATAATTCCATTACATTGTACCACAAACAAACTTTAAGATAAAAAATGCTGATAAATCATAAAAAACACATAAAATTTCCAATGCTACTATCTCCTGACTCGATTCCTTGCTGCTGCTGCTCTTCTTGCACGTCTTCTTCTCATGTCTCTGGCAATGAACATGCCTTCAACAACCTCTTCTATTTTGCCGAAGTATTTCTTTCTGAAGCTTCGACAGAATAAAAGCAGCCACACGATGCTTCCTACTCCCACAACATATCCAACTGCAGCACACACGTATTCCCACTCTATCTCCCTCTTCTCTTCCCCATTTTCATTGTACCGTACACTAGTATTACTGCAGCTTATGTCGAGAGGGGAACCACACAGCCCCAAATTCCCTTCAAATGAATCAGCTGTGAATGTTTGAATTTGGCGCCCTTTTGGGATTGCTCCCACAAAATTATTGTTGGAGAGATTCAAGACTGAAAGGAATGTGAGCCTTCCAAGCTCCTCTGGGATCGGCCCTGCTAATTGGTTTACAGAGAGGTCAAGTGATTCGAGATTACTCAACCTACCAAATGATTTTGGGATGCTTCCATTGAGGGCATTGTGGGAGAGGTTGAGATGATGGAGTAAGAGAAGATCACCAATTGCATTTGGTATATTTCCGTAGAAACTATTGGAAGACAAATCAATGGTACTAAAGTCTGACCAAATCTTCTGAAACTCCATCATTCGCCCTTTAATGATTAATGCCACGTCAAGCTTTCGGCCAAAAGTGCCTCCGAAATCTCCACCACTCGGTAGCAGCATAGACGTCCAACTAGAGAAGTTGATTGATTCAAGATTTCCACTAAAATGATTCGATGATACATCTAGAATTTTAAGATTTGGCCAATTTCCATGACATCTTAAATCCCCATGGAATCTGTTGGTGTGCAAAACAAGAACACGCAACCATTGATCTGTTAGCATGCATGGGAAAGTGTCATTGATCATGTTGTTCCCAACATTCATGTACAATAACCGCTTGCAGTGTTCAAGGGACCTTGGGATCTTCCCTTCCAAAGTATTATTGTTAAGATTCAAATAATATAGCCCACAAACCATTGAAGAAGTATCTGGAATGTTACCGCTGATGTTGTTTTGACTCAGATCGAGGAAATTAATGTTTTCAAGTGAGCAAAGGGATATGTTGCCGCTGATGTTGTTTCGACTCAGATCAAGGACATTAATGTTTTCAAGTAGGCAAGGGGGTATGCTGCCACTTAATTTATTTCTAGACATGTCAAGAGAATAGAGATGTGTAGCATTGCAGAAGGAGAATGGAATTGATCCACTAAAACTATTATTAGCAAGAGACAAGGACAAGAGTTCAGATTGAAGTAGAATGGACATCTGCAACTCGCCCTTAAGCTGGTTAGATTCCAAGCTTAGAGATTGAAGAGAAGCAGGTATATGGTAATGCTTTTGCAGATTCGTCAGAAGATTGAACGACAAGTCCAAATACCGAAGTCGTTTTCCCCAAACCCAACTAGGTACTTCCCCTGCAATACTATTGTTTGAGAGATCCAATTCTTCTAGATCCGAATGTTTGATGAAATCAGGAAAACTGGACAAGTTACATGAATTTAGGTACAACACGTTTAATTTTAGACTCGAATTGAAGTTGCCAACATCTACTGACAAGCTATTGCCGGATAGATAAAGGGTTGTTAGATTGGGAAGGCTTTGAAAGTTGTCAAGTTGAAAAGTTCCATTAAATTGGTTGTCACTAAGATCAAGTTCCAACAATGAAGGGAGAGCAAAAAGTGAGCGGGGAATGTTACCGGAGAATGAATTGAACCCCAAATTTAGATGAGTGAGATTGGAAAGACCTTCAAACAATGTAGAAGGAAGTGAGCCTGTCAAGTAGTTAGAAGACAAATCGACATAAATCAGCTTGGTTAGGTTAGCAAAGGTGGATGGAATCGAACCCTTCAATTCACAGCTTTCAAGACTCAATGTGTTCAGAGATGCAAATTTGGTGAAGAAATCCGAAACTGCTACTGATGAAAGATTGTTCCGATCTAGTCGAAGAATAGAAAGGGAATGAAGTTGCCAAAAGGATTTAGGTGAAGGGGCATAAAGAAAACAACCAACCATGCTCAAAGAGGTGAAGTTGGGTAAATGTGATGATATAATATGGCCCCAATTTTTCCTTTCATCCAAGGAAC
The DNA here is from genome assembly GCF_023119035.1 of Salvia hispanica. Classification (NCBI taxonomy): domain Eukaryota; kingdom Viridiplantae; phylum Streptophyta; class Magnoliopsida; order Lamiales; family Lamiaceae; genus Salvia; species Salvia hispanica. The sequence goes on from NC_062965.1 coordinate 21,625,572, forward strand.
TCATATAGACCCAATCAAGATTGAGCTCTCTAAGCTCTGTTAGATTTTGGACAAGCATCTCTAAATTTGGGTGCTCAAGGATAATCTTTCCAAAGTCCTTGGAGATATCAAGACTAGCCAATCTCGTCAAGGTCAAAATTTCAGAAGGAACCTGCCCACCAAAACCAGCATTTGACAAATTCAAATGTGTCAAACAGGTCAGATTGCCAATACCTTTTGGAATGGCATCATTGAAGAAGTAATTGTAGGCAAGGTTAAGCTTCTGCAGAAATTTAAATCTGAAGAGACTCGAAAAATTCCCAATTCCACCAGAAATGGCCTCACCATCGAGCTGCAAACTAACGACGTAGCCAGAAGCATCACATTCCACACCATGCCACTTGCAGCACTCGCCACTTTCATTCCATCGCACTAGTTTTGTCGAATAAGAAGAATTGAAGATCAACTCATCCTTGAGTTGAAGCAACAAAGTTTCCTGATGGCGAAGGCATTTGTTATTATATGAATGAGTAGTGAAAATGAAGGATGAAAATAGTATACAAATGAACAACAACTTTGGAAGCATTGTGAAAGAAGATATTGATAATTCTTGTGTACAAATGAAGATATGTGAAATATGGATTTAAATAGGCAATTGGCTTACTTGGATATCTTTTTAGGACCACGACTTGGAAGACTTATAAATGTTGTACATACATAAATAAAGACAATCCATATTTTAAATTCCACAAGTAGGCCTATATGATTTGGATTTGATGGGAATTATAGAATACTGCCGAGTTGACTTGAGGTCCACCTTCTATATGCCATAATTAATTAGTATGGCATTGAAACTTTGAATTGGTCATAGTAAATTAATTTTTATGATACAATACAATCTTCTAAACCTACCACAAGAATGGCCGAAACTGAATGAGAACTCTAATTGTGATTATCTCCAATCGTATATCTAACACTCATTTTTTTATAAAAAAAAATTTCGATCATACATCAAACTCAAACTCATATTTTTGGGTTTTTAATAGAACAACACCAGATATAGTGTCAGTGCAAAAATTTTGTAAGACATATATTAAAAATGGTGTAAATTTTAAATTTGGTGTTACTGCAAAAATTTTATGTGACATATTTAAGTTTGGTTTAAATGTTTGGAGAAACAAATATGTGTATCACGTATGGAGTTGCAATTACAGACTTAGCAATTGTTATATAAAGATAATACGACATCATTTTCTTCTTTAAAGTATTCTTGTCTTAATTGGAGAAAAACTTTTCAATGCCGTGTGTTTAAAAATGATGCTTACGGTTTTCCACTAAAAAAAATAAAATTAGGATGACTATTTTGATACACAGCAATGACTTTTAGAGTCTTGGTGGATGTGAAATATATGCATAAGTTCCCTAAATAAATATCTCATATTTTCTGAGCAGATCTCATTCCAAAAATTGGTTTTTTCACCAATCATTTCCAAATTTTCCAACTAAATTTTTTTTTTTACTGATTTCGTTCAGTCAGTAAACTAAAATGATAGGAAATAGAGACATTTTGGTCTTCTTGTAATTCAATAGTTTTCAATGTGAATGAAATAGTCTTTTTTTAAATTTCCCATTAAATTTATGCATGGCTAGTTCCACATGTTCATCCATAATAAACATACATGCATGGGGTAACATATGAAGTAGAAACATTTTCTAATATTGAAAACCCATTTGCACAAGTTATAGGTTTCTATAGTAGTTTCTAGAGACTTGAAGGTTGTGGAAGTAAATTGTTAGAAGCATGGGGGCTGATTTTATATTTATGGATACTTGAGGGACCAAATTTTATAATTAGAATGGGGCTTTTCAATTTTTCACTTGGGAGACCAGAATCATGTGCGAGCCCCCATTGGGCCTAGGCCCAACTTTTTTCATAAAAAGTTATGGCATTTATTTATTTTAATGATAATTTTTAAAATTTATTATTATTCAATTTCTATGCTTAAGAATTTATAAAAATATGTTTTATGTTTTTAGATTGATAACTTACTTCTTGTTTGCTATTTAACTAATTTTATTATTTTCATGAAAATTACATGAATTTTTATATTTTATTTTTGGGATTTCCTGTAATCCAATTTTCGTGCTATCATACTCCAAAACAAAATAAGAAGAGGAATTTGACACTTAAAAAGTTTATCCTTCAAACTCTATTTACTTTTTACATATTAATTTATTTTCATAAATTGCCATCCAAACTACATGATCTCACTCTCTCTCATGGGTGATTATAAAAAAACTACAAAATTTCTAAAAAAATGTAAAGAAAAAATAAAAATAAATAATTATTAGTGTTTATGGTAGGCTTACTTTGATTTTGATTTTGATATACATCATAAAATTAAGAAGGCCGGATGGAAAACAATAAATGGAGATTTCGGTAGTTCACTGGAAAAGAAGAAAACTTAAAGACACAAAAACTAAAACGCAATTATGTATTTTTTTTTAAATGATTACAAATCGGGATGCAAAAGAAAATGTCCCTAAATTAAGGACAAATTATCTTAATATTTTATTTCATGTATCCTCTAATTTTAATTGAAACACCGATCATATTTACACTTTATGAAGTATTTGATGGTATAATTTGAAATAATTAGCGTCTTTGTTAACATATTAAAATGTAAATATTAGCCTTTTTTTGTTGCAGTGGTTAACGAATATCTTATAATTAGAAAATTGGATCATTAAAGAATTAATTAAATGGTTAAGTCAACCACTTTAATAGGAGTAACTATTTTCTCCACCTTTATTATTATTTTAATTTAATTTTAGTGGATGTTATGCGGTTGGTCAAAATCGACTGTGAAATTAAATCCGTTGAGAGTCCATTACCATTTCTCAAAGAAAAACATCTAACTTAATAGAAACGTGAGAGTAGGTTTAGGACTAACTCTATATAATTCAACCTGTTTTGTTTTTGTCAAAGAATTAGAAGAAAATGTTTCATCTCAAATTTAGAATTATTGTTAAAAAAGCATAAACTTTGACCAATGGTAAATTTTTCGACAAACTAAAGTTGACGTGGATCAGAGTTAGTGGTCGAACAAATTCCATTATAAACGTACAAATATAGTCCCTTCGTTCCCTTTTAATTGCCCTATTTTTTACCAGCAGATTTTAAAAAATTGTTCGACTTTAAAAAAATTTGAAGAAAAAAAATAATAGAATATGAATCTTACTTGTTAGTTTTATAATAATTGTGGATAAAATGCGTTAGTGAAATACGAGTCAAATTACTAAATATAGTAAAGTTGAAATAAATTAATTAGTGTGGGCCATACGAAAATGATAAAATAAGACCATTAACGAGGACATAAAAACCTCAAACCCTATGCTATAAACATTAGTCAATTTTAATTAAATTCAAAGTTAATTATTACAAGGGTCAACTGCACTAGTGCCACCTTCTCTATTTAAGGCACAATATCATTGCTGCAAACATACACTTACCCAAGAATATTTCACAATGCTGCAAAAGTTTATCTTTATTTCCATACTTTCCCCTTTCATTTTCACTACTCATTCATATAATAACAAATTTCTTCACCATCAGAAAAGTTTGTTGCTTCAACTCAAGAATGAGTTAATCTTCAATTCTTCCATATCAACAAAATTGGTTCATTGGCCTCAAAGTGATGAGTGGTATGGTGTTGAATGCGATGCATCAGGCAACGTTGTGAGCCTGCAGCTCGACCATGAGGCCATCTCCGGTGGAATTGGGGACTCGTCGAGTCTGTTCAAACTTATCCACCTGCAGAAGCTAAATCTTGCCTACAATAAGTTCAACTTGTCTCCTATTCCAAAACGTATTCACAATTTGACCTATTTGACACACTTGAATTTGTCATTTGCTGGTTTTGGTGGACAGGTTCCCAAGGAGCTTTCCTTCTTGAGGAGACTGGTTAGTCTCGACATATCCAACGACGACAAAACCCTAAAGCTCGAGAATCCAAATTTGGAGATGGTTGTACGAAACCTAACCGGGCTTAGGGAGCTCTATCTTGATGGTCTCAATGTGACTTCCTCTCATGAGAGGAAAAAATGGAGCCACATTATATCATCACATTTACCCGACCTCACCGGGTTGAGCTTGCGCGATTGTGGCTTGTCTGGCCATTTGGTTAAGTCCTTTTCACAACTCCATTCCCTTTCTATTCTCCGGCTAGATGGCAATGATCTATCAACGGTGGTTCTTGACTCGTTCGCCAATTTCTCGAGTTTGACCACCTTGACTCTTGCTTATTCCAATTTGAAGGGCTCCTTTCCTAGTATGATCTTCCACATACCTACTTTGGAAATTCTTGATTTATCTTTTAATGCACTACTTAGTGGAAGCATTCCTCCGTTTACTCGGAACGGATCGCTTAACACTATAGTGTTGAGGTTCACCAACTTCCTCGGGTCGATTCCAAGTTCAATTAGCAATCTCAAAACTTTGTCTTACATAGACCTAGTTAAGTGTCGATTCTCGGGATCAATACCATCCACCTTTACTAACCTTACCGAACTAAGGCATGTCGACTTGTCGTATAACTTCCTCTCAGGATCACTCTCTTCTACATTGTTCCATAGTCTCTCCAAACTTGTTGCTTTAGATTTGAGTTGCAATCAACTTGAAGGGCCTATTCCTGACTCTCTCTTCCACCTTCAGAGTCTCGAATTCCTATTGCTTTCTGAAAACTTGTTCAATGGCACTTTTCAACTAGACAAGATTCAAAATCTTGTCAATCTTACAGAGCTTGATCTATCTGGCAATAAAAATGTTTTAGTAGAAGTTGGAAATAGCAATCCAAGTTCATGTGCTCTTACATTGCTAGAAGTGCTAAGACTATCTTCATGTAACATGAATGAATTTCCAGGTTTCATAAAACATTGTGATTTGGTAGAGTTAGACCTTTCAAACAATTGGATTGATGGACAGATACCTGGTTGGATTTGGGGAAGGCGACTTCAACGTCTGGACCTCTCCTCGAATCGTCTGACTAGTCTGCAGAAGCCTTACCATATTCCTACTTCTCTTCAATTCATGTACTTGCACTCGAACGAGCTTGGGGGCGAGTTGCACCTTCCGATTCCTTCCAACGTTGGAAACCGGACATCTGAACTCTCAGTGTTATCTCTGGCTAGTAACAGTTTCAGTGGCTCAATTCCAATATCCCTCTGCAATGCCATGTATCTCCGTATTCTTGACTTGTCCGTTAATAAATTGAGTGGTGGTATACCCTCTTGCCTACTTGAAAACACCATGATTCTTCGTGTTATCAGTCTAGGGAAGAACAACATCAGTGGTCACATCCCGGATCGTTTCTCCAGCCATTGCTCCCTAGAATATCTGGATCTTAATGGCAACGTTTTGGAAGGGAAAATCCCAAAGTCACTCAAAAGTTGCAAGTCGTTGGTGGTCTTGAATGTCGGGAACAACAAGATCAACGACGTCTTCCCATGCATGCTGTCATCCAGCCTGCGTGTTCTTGTTTTACATTTCAACCGATTCCATGGAGAAGTAAGGTGTCACAACAGTTGGCCGTGTCTTCAAGTTATAGATATATCTTCGAATCATTTCAATGGAAGTCTGGAGTCAATAAACTTCACTAGCTGGGGGGCGATGTTGCTAGACAACGATACACACTTGCAAGGCTATTACTATTTACAGGGATTTGGCGCAACGAGTGGGGTGAAATTAATGTTGAAAGGGGTTGAGGAGCAGTTTGTTAAGATTTGGTACGAATTTAATGTCATCGATTTCTCTTGCAATAGTTTCCACGGCGGGATACCAAATGCAATCGGTGATCTTAACTCGCTTCATGTCCTCAACTTCTCCCACAACGCGTTGAATGGTGGAATCCCGAAGCTATTTGGCAAGATGAGCAAGCTCGAATCACTCGACCTCTCCATGAATCTATTGTCGGGATCAATTCCTCGCGAGTTTGCAGAGCTCACATTCCTTTCATTCTTGAATCTGTCATACAATAAACTCAATGGAGAGATTCCAAACGGTCGACAGTTACAAACATTTTCCGTTGATTCCTTCAAAGGAAACTCAGGGCTATGCGGTTTTCCTCTCAACGTAACATGCACCGGTACTAGTACCAATGATAGCGACCAATCACCATCGGAAGATGAGGAGATTGAGTGGGAATATGTATTCGCGGCACTTGGATATGTTGTGGCCTTAGGAAGCATTGGTTGGCTACTTCTATTCTGTCGAAGCTTCAGAGAGAAATACTTCGACATTATAGATGAGTTTGTTGAAGATATATTGAATTACGGATGCAAGAGAAGACGAACTAGAAGAGCATCCATGAGTAGAGTCTACACACAATAGTGTTGTTAGTGATGCTATTTATACTAATACATTGGTACTTTGATCTTTTTACCATCAACTTTACATGTAATTTAGATTAGTTTTTCAGATTTTCCATTTTAGATTTTACTTTCACTTATTATATGTGGACTTTTTATATATGGATAGAGTATATCCTTTGCATCAACCAAAACTCAAAATTCAAAATATATTATAGTAGCCAAAAAAGGTCAATCCTTCAAACTAGATCGATTTTACACCGTACACCTCAACAAGCATTGAACTTACCAGGAATGAAACCAGCATATGACGAATCCGAGCTCTATGCCTTCGCCAATGAACCCATTCTTGAAATGACCATCAATGTCTTTACTCAATATCTTGCATTCAGGCAAATCGTCGAACACTTAGCGTGCAGTGGCGAGTTACCCATATTTTACATAGAGTTGTTGTACGAGCAAGGTCACGATGTACGGATCGAAATAGAAGCCCAACTTTATTATCGCGGTGAAGCGCAAGATTTTAGCAGAAAACCGAAAATGAAACTTGAACTAGACCACCAGTGTTTTTAAGCTGTTCGAAGAAATTTCTGAAAGAGATTGCCTTTAGTGTAGCGATTTTGTATTATATTGAAACCGACTTATTAAAATTACATTATAAATATATATCGAAATCAAATTTTGGAAGTTTGCAATAAAACAATTATGACAAAATCAATTACAAAATAGAGAAAAGATAAATGTAAAGGGATGTATTCAAATACTTTTAATATCTTTTGTCCTTTTTTCTTCTTAATCCTAGCCCCACGATTTTGTCATCTGACGGTTAGATTAATGCCACGTGTCATTTAATAATGCACATTTTCATTCTAATAATGCACAGCGGCTAATAATGCAACATTATAGACTAATAATACACATTTTCATTCTAATAATCCACAGCGGCTAATAATGCAACATTATAGACTAATAATGCATTGATCACAACCATCCAATTCAAGGATCCAAGGGCTGAGATTAAGAAGGAAATAGGACACTTAGGGTCCAAAGGAGCCTAACGCACCCCTATAAATGTACATGTACATAATATCCTTAAATTTTTTAATTTAAGTGAGTTTAATCAAAAATTAGTTTTCTTATTTGTTGTATTATTATACTCCGAAAGAAGTGATATATAAATTTTATTTGAAATTGTAACATAATTTCGAGCTTGATTTATTTATACAATATTTAGTAAAAAATATACTTTTTTCTTAAATATACAAATATTAAGTTAAAATTTCAAAAAAATTTGTGTTACAAAATTTTATATTAAATCATTTCAATACCTTTTTAAGAATGGCCAGAAAAAGTTCCAACATTCTTCCAAGTATTTCTCGTAGCCATTATCATCACAAATTTTCCTCAACCAATCTCTATATTTTTAGCCAAAAATAACTCTTTTCTCTTCGTTTCATCATCCATCCATTCGATCGAGAGAGAGAAAGAAAGAGAGGAAATATTAAATATGGCGGATAAGAAACCGGCTGATTGTTTGATTTTGTTATGTGTATTGGCAATGATTTTAGCGTGCAAAAGCGCCAATCCGAATGATCCGCAGCCGGAGCCGGGAAAGCGGCCGGTTGGGACCTTGTCGAACTGCCTGAAGCACTGCACGCCAGTGTGTCTCCAAATCACCGCCGCCACGGAGGCCACCTGCTTGCCAGCGTGCCAACAGTACTGCCGCCAAGTTCATAACAATGTGCACCCCGGGTGGTACCAATGAACCGCCCGGGGTTTTTCTTTTTGTTTTTTTATTCAAAAAATATTTGCGGCCGTGGTTTTGGACCAGAGGTTGAATCGATCATCAGAAGATGAATTAGGCCGAAAATTAGGGCACATTATAGGAATCCAAAACTTGCATCGAAGAGAAGCGAATGAAAGGCTTTTTCCGCACAAGGATTAGTTAAATTTGTAAGGTTTCCATAATATGAGACCGATCTATATTCACCTAGCACTACGGTGACTTTAAATTTTGCGATGATATTAAAAGGGGATATTGATTCTTAAAACCACTAACTTCTCACATTGTTTTTGGGTACTACTACTATTCATTAATGTTTTAAAAAATCAGACCGGTAAACGAACTATCAAGCTACGTATTTGTGGTTCAACCAATCATACATGTCAGAGGGTATATATAACCAACTGAGTGAAAAATAAAATATAGTAATTAAATACTCTATCAGTGTGTGATCAAACACTAACTAAGTTATAATAGTAATAACTAATAACTAATATCAATTTTGGATGTTAAAAATATAACACAAAGACATAAATTTATCAATCTTCTTGTGTTGATAAATTTATGTATTTGTGTTGATATTTAAATCTACATGTTGTATTAAGATAATTATATCTTTGTATTGATAATTTTAATCAATTATTACTATAAATAAGTTAGCACACTAACGCAAACGTTACACTATAAATACAAATTATTTATTTATTTTATAAAAAATCATATACTACTAGTTTCTTAAAATTTAAATATAAATTCTGTACACTTATCTTATTTAACAGTTTAAAATATCAGTACTTGATAAAATTAACAAAAAACTGATAAAATATTTGTTCTGATAAGTAACATTATTTAATCACTTTCACATATGTGTAGTGGGCAATAACCGTGTCTCTCCCTCATCCAAATCAAGGTTTGTCTTTTTCCACAAATTTTTCCCTGCAGTTTCCGTTTAATTTTGCTGTTTTATGCTGTTATAAGCTGATGTGCATTGAATCCGATGAGAAATTGGAAATTTCCTTGATTTTTGTGGATCTATTCCTCCTATCTTACTGCCGTCTGTTGATTTTGCTGTTTAGATTGAAACGGCGAATTGGGGTTAATGTTGTTTTATTAATCCTCTGTTACTGCTTGTGTTGATTTTGGTGTTTTGATTTAAGCAGTGAAATTGGGGGAAATTTGTTTCTGATTTGGTGTTGTTTGATTTGGTCTTATCTTGTTTGGGGCATTATGTATTGGTTTATTAGTATTTACATGTGATTGATTTTAGCTGCCTTCATCATTTTTCAGCTGAGATGATTAGTATTCTGTTTTTGCATATTTTTCAGCTGAGATGATTAGTATTCTGTTTTTGCATATTTTTCAGCTGAGATGATTAGTAGGAGTAGTATCTATTTTGATTCTAGCTGGAATCTCGTCTTTTTCTTGCGCAGGGGACCTGCATCTTGCTTCCCCACATGGACTGATGAAACCGAACTAGGATATCTCGAAAAAACTCATTCTTGGTTCGTGGATTAAAGGTTGGTGTCCACAGTTCCCGTTTTTCGCCTGTACAATTTGGATGAGAAGTTGCTTAATCTTAATCTGGGAAGTGGTTGGTAGATATTCGAAGAACCAATTTCCAATGCGATGGCCGATGCTAAGGTGACTTGCTGCTCGCCTGTTCTGGTTCTCTTTGTTATTGTCCCTATTTTGTTGCCAGTAATCATACATTGAAGTGTGCTAAGATCACACTCCAAAATGAAAATAAGATGAGGAAATTGAGCATAGCACATTCAGTTTCTCTCATCTAGAATCTTAATTATGGATCCGTGTGTAGATTTGTTGACAAAATTGTATAATTATGTATAATTATAATATACATCTGAACTTGAGAATCTTTGAGATATTAGTACATATTCACCATTGGATGGTCTGCTCTGTGCTGATCACGATCGAGCTTCTGGGGAAGGTGTCAACCCACAAGAGTACAATCTCATGAAATGGAGGTTGTTTCGCCTTTCCCACCTAAGATGAGTGTTCTGGACGGGAAGAAGGTGTGTATCTTGCCGCTGCAACTTTGAGGCCAGAGACAATGTATGGGCAAACGAATTGTTGGGTGTTGCCCAATGGAGAGTATGGGGCCTTTGAGATTAATGACACTGATGTGTTTATTTTGATTGACAGGGAAGCTCTGCATTTGACTCATCAGATGCTGTCTCGTGTTCCTGAGAAACCTGCTTGTTTGGTCGAGTTAACTGGTCAAGATCTTATTGAGATCCCTGTTGGCATACACCAATGTTATATACACTCTACCCATGTTAGTTATCAGTGCTTACGGACAATGGTACGGGAAATGTCACCAGTGTTCGTTTCCGAGTGATTCTCCTGACGACTACATGATTTGGAAGCAAAACCGGCATCCAGAGTGAAGGATGAGCGGGGTGTTCTGTTTGAGATCATCCACCATCTTGGTTTTGGTGACAAGCCTGCTGAGAGGATTTGCAGTGACAAAAAGATCAAAAGCCAAAACGAGAAAGAGAAGCTCGATGAGCCAAAAAAATAGTCTACAAGGGGACCATGATTTCCGGAGGCTGAAAATTTGATAAGGGCAAAGCTTCTAGAGCTGGTCTACAGCGAGCCTGAAAAGAAAGCCGTGTCAAGATCGTTGTTGTGTTGACTGATCAGTGGTACATCAAATATGGAGACGATGAATTGTGGAAGGCTGCAGAGGAATGCTTGTCTGGGTTGAGCACGTCACGCCTTGAGCTGGCTGGCTCAGTGGGCGTACTCACAAAATTTTGTGCTTGGAACTCGTATCCCGTGGGATGAGGGCTTCCTGGTGGAGTCTCTGTACGATATCTCATATTCTGCAGGGAGGCGATATGTACCGGAGGAAACCGGTCTTTCGTAAAGCCAGAGCAGCTGACTGATGAGGTGTGGGATTTCATGTTTCTTTCTTACCGGTCCGTATCCTAAATCCTCAGATATTTCTTCATCTCTTCTTGATGAGATGAAGCAAGAATTCGAGTATTGGTATCCATTTGTTCTTAGAGTTTCGAGGAAATATCTGATTCAGAATCAGTTGATCTGAGTATAGGCTCTCTTGCGAGGCCAGAGGGAGGGAGAATCTTGAAATGATTCAGTTTCAGCTGGGGCTTGAACGCGTGGAGGTCTTGAACGATGCTGATGTCATTGCTCGTGCTGGGGACCATGCGGCCGTTTTGAATTCCAACCCGCCATCACCGGGAGTCCCTACCTGAGCTACCTCGGGTTTCATGAATGAGTAGAAAAGAGGTACTCCCTCTCAAGTTAATCAATTCGTATTCCTTTTCATGAAATCCCAAGCTAAATGATTTCATTTCCTCTTTTTGCAAAATCAACCTTTCTAATCACTACTTTATCCTCTTCGTTTAACTCACGAACTATCACTTTCTTAAATTTCAGCAGAAATGAAACACTTCAACTAATTTGGGACGGGCCATTTCTCGATTCATGCGTGTCATCTTTAAGGCCATCCAATTTTATCGGATGTGCCCGAAGTGACTTATTAACTTGAGACAAAGGGAGTATATTCTTTTCCCCTTTTCTTTTGCTTTCCTTCTTTAAAAAGCAACCAATTCTATTAAATTTGTGACATGTGTTCATATCAATTTCCTTGGTTTTGTTTGTTTCTTTGTTGATTGTTGTTTACTTTAATGTATGGTGATATTTCCCTTATCTAGTCCATAAGTATTTTTAAAGATTTTAAAAGTTTCATTTGATAATATGCAACCACGTGGATGTTTGTATGTTTTACAAGCCTATGATATCTAATATTGTTAGAAACTTTGAACACATATTTAGTATTATAAATCTTTGCTTGGTCAAATGGACATATTTGATTATTTTCTTCCTTTATTGTGAAGAAAGAACGTGGGGCCTACATAGATTGATTTCCACATAAATCAATGAAGTAAAATATTTGTTCCCGATTAATTTCAACTTCAGTTAGGTGATTTTCTTTACTTACTACAACCACCAGATTCCATTTAAAAATAAATAAATACTCGATTAAGATGATTCATATGAAAGAGAGCACAAAATCATTACTAAAAAATAGAAAATTTAATTTGAATACTATTATACTGTCATATGAAATAAACAAAATCAACAAGAGAGTAGATTATGGGTTCATAGGGGGAATTTAAATTGCAACTTTGTAATTTTGATTTTATATGAGATAAAATGTGTGTTAGTTAGGATTGATAATATTATAATTAAACATCATTGTATTAGTGGCTTTAAATATTCGTAATCGTATAGAAATGGATGAACCAATCTTCAACTTTTTTTGAAATTTTAAAAAGTGTGAGGAGACTGTGTACTAAATAACTCGAAATTTTTGGGTTTATCTAGAAAAAATTAGGATATGGATTATTTGACTAAGCTAAAAAAGTCGTTATTTAATTAATTTGATGCTGACAAGGCTTCACTGTCGAGGTTATAACCGACACAAAATAAATTAATCTACTAATTTATTTAATTGTTTTATTAGAGTTGGACTGACTTTGAGTAGGAATAAAAAAAACATGGTGGTGCAGGGTATGGGCCTAAAACTTTGAGGTAAATGGTGGAATTATCTTCAATAATTCACAAATTGGACAATAAAATTTCCTGAAAATTACTACTCTATACTATGGGTTTAAAGTGATTTATGTTTATATTTTAAAGTTGTTATCAACATTTTTTACATCAAATTGTTTCAAACTTTCAATGTTTTCCGTGTAATGTTCCTAAATAAAAATATATTCACCTCAATGCATGTTACTTCCTCCGTTCCATAGTAATGGAGGAAAAACTTTTCGGCACAGAGATTAAGAAAAATTATGTTAGGTGAGTTAAGTAAAGAGAGAATCAAGTGGAAAATGAAAAAGGTAGAGAGATGAAGATAGAAAAAAGTAAGAGAGAGTAAAGTAGGTGTGGAAAAATGTGTTGACTTTTACTAAAAAGGGAAATGACTATATTACTATGGAACGGACGAAAATAGAAAAATGCTCCTATTACTATGGAACGGAGGGAGTATTTTATAGCTAAAATTAAGAAGGGTTAATAATATTTGATATCTTCATATATAAATATTCCATATGTGAAATAACTAGAAAGAGTGAGAAAATTTACCAACTAATTAAAGACTTATATCAATGGGAATGATAAAATTATGAAATACTACTATTTGAATATAAAAGAAATAGTTTATCTATAAAAATAAATCCTAAAAGAATATACTCCTACTTGGTGTGAAAGATTGGGAGGGTCAATATCAAGATTATAAGAAAATCTTTTGAGTTTGAATTGGTAATTACATCATGCGATGAAGTCATTGCTTAGCTATCAAAAATGCCAATAAAAATCAAACAAATTAAATGAAATATCTTTCTGTCCTCCATTATTAAAGTTACAACTAACTCCCACCAAAGTGATGTGATACAACTATACATTAGTGGTAAATTAAATCAAGTGTAAATAAACAGTCATATATGTTAATTAATGGGGGGTAAAGTAACAATTAGATTTGTTGAATGATTAGATTTTACTTGTTGAGAAACTATTAATCACTATTTTTGCCTACTTAAAACTAAATAATGAAAAACTCATATAAGAAAAAAATTTATTCAAATTTTTAAAAAATATAAGAAAATATAAAATAATTAAAATAAAAGGGAAAAGGAAAAAGTAGTTATTTTTGTTTTACTCAATAAGTATAGGCGTGGCACTTCTTTTTTATATTATTTTGCCTTAAAGAAAAAGATGCTTTGACTCTACGGCACAAAAAAGAAAATATTAATATTAATTAATTAGAGACAATGAAACCTACTTTCCACCAAATACCAAGTAATTATTGAGAAAAAGAAAAAATACTTATATTGATAGTAAAGTGTGAAAAGAGTGTTTGATTTTTCTTGTCACGTTTTTAAATTTCACTTTAATACATGTGATATGTGTATCTTATAACATAATCAAATATTATGAAATATTAGTACTAGTTTATCCATCTAAATAATGGAATTTTATCTTCCTCTATCTAATTATTTTTATATAAATCGCATATCAATTAAATAGATAAATATTTTGCTTTGTTACCATTTACTAGTACTAAAGATTTGATCATTTAAATAGTCAAAAAGACAGAAGCATAATTACTTCTCAATTATTTACATAATCGAATTTTTGATCTACTAATTAGTATATTATAAATTAATATTGAAAATCATATTAATTGAATTGCGTTTTAACATACTCAATCCTTGTATTCAAATAAAACACTAATTAAGTGATGAAAATGTGTGAAATAAAATAAGGAAACACAAAGCTCCTCGAAATGGACACATTCAAAAATCGATATTAATAGCAACAAAAATCAAAGAAATTAAAATAGTAAAAGAATTTGATGAATCTTCAATTCAAGTCTTTCTTTTCTCTCTCTTGTCTGTATCCATTTCCCCACCCGAAACATTTGGAATAGAATTCAATTCACCATACACTGAGAGAGAGAAACACAACTCCTTTTAATCCAACACCCTTTATCTGTTTTGAATTGGGGGTTTTATTTTGGCACTGTCTCTCCACTTTCATCCATTTCCCACGAAAGGGGAAAAACTAGTTAAAAATCGAATCTTTGCTTTAAATTTCAAGAGCAATAAAGATTTGTTCCTTCCCCACTTCTTAAATTTGGAGAGAGATGAGATGGGAATCATATATGAAGATGCAGTTGAGATTAAGGAAGCTGAAGGGGATTGTGAGCACACTGTGATCACTGTGAATTGTCCAGATAAAACTGGGCTTGGTTGTGATCTCTGTAGAATTATTTTGCTTTTTGGGATTAGCATATCTAGAGGAGGTAGCTCTTTGATGAATCTCACTCTTCCTTTTCAGCTCAATTTTTCACTTTTATATAAAAAATTGCTCAAGTGTTCTGTTTTTGGGGTGAAAAATGTGATCTTTATATGTGTGTGTGTGTGTGTGTGTGTGTTTTATTTGGGCAGGAATATGGATGAGAGATTGAGGGTTAGTGTTTGTATATGTGTGTGTTTCTTGAATAGTATAATCTTTTGTTCTAGTATATGTGAAGTTGGATTTGTTACAAGATTTACATCTACCTATTTTAGCTGTTTTGAGCCTCCTTAATTTGTGATTTACTTTCAAGTATTGAATACTTTAGGAATTCTTGGTGCAAATTAGTGTTTGGAGGAGGAAAAATGTGATCTTTATGTGTGTGTGTGAGTGTGTGTTTCTAGGTTATATTTGGGCAGGAATTTGGATAAGAGATTGAGGGTCAGTGTGTGTTTCTTGATTTGTTACAAGATTTACATTAACCTATTTTAGTTTGATCAAGTTTTGAACTTTCTTGATTTCAGATTTACATTAACCTAATTTAGGATATCTTGGTGCAAATTAGTTTTGAATTCGTTGCTGTTAGTCAGGCTTTCAAGTTTGCCTTTAGTAGTTCTCCTTTTTCCCTGAATCGATGAAGAAACTGATCCGATATCATTATCCCTCGATTATTTTGCTTGGAACAGACGTTTCAACAGATGGCAAATGGTGCTACTTGGTGTTTTGGGTCGTTGGTAAGCCCACAACTAGGTGGAACCTCTTGAAGAATAGGCTGCTCGAGGTTTGCCCCACTTGCCCACCATCCGCATCCGGGATATTCTACTACATCCCGGAATTTCAGCAGCCACGCACCCCGGAGGTCTTCCTCCTCAAGTTCTGGTGCTCTTATGACCGTAAAGGCCTTTTACATGGTACCTTTTGACTTAATGAATGATAATAATACGTTGTTGAATTAATTTATCATCGAATATGTTGTCGTTGAGAACAGTTGCTCCCCTGTATCAATCATCTCTAGCCAAAGTTGACTTCAAAATTGAGTTCATTGGCAGTTTGAGTATGTGAAAAGATATAATACTATTATATGCTCGTTGAGGATGCTTTTCCTTAGCCGGCCTATCTATGATTCGAGGCTTAGTCGTTATCGCTGTGATGACAGTTTGCAGTCAGCATGAGGAATCACAGAGTGGAATTTAAATTGTTGTTTAGAATTAAGTCTACATGTCACTATTCATAGCTTAGATTTTATCAAATATTTGAAGCTTTTCTTGGTTTCTTGCTTTGTTTGTTTCGACTTCAGATGTCACCGAGGTTCTCTGTGAGCTGGAGCTAACGATTAAAAGAGTCAAAGTTTACACGGCACCTGATGGAAGAGTGATGGACCTCTTCTTTGTCACGGATACGAGGTTTGTTTGTCCTTATTTGCATCTCGTCTGATTCTCTGCCGTCTGCAGATTTGTTTTTCGTCATTGAAGTTCTAACATCTTATAGAAATTTTCAAAATCGACCACTCAACTACTTCCCGGAGAATAGAAACGATCACTACACAACGCTAGTTAGTTTTGTCTTCTAATCCTTCGAACTTTGCGTTCCCTCTAACCATCTTAAACCGGATTCCACAGTTTATCCTACCTTATAAGACGTCATCGAGCATCTGTAGTTTGTTTATGGACAATCTAAGCTCGATTTTCCTGTTTATTCGTCGTTGTTGATGGACCACGTATCATCGACTTTTGTTTATCATAAAGGTGTATATCAAGCTGGAATTTATCTTAATGATCTCTATAATGTAGGGAACTGCTTCGAACACAAACGAGGCGGGATGAGACGATCAAGCGCCTAACGGTTGTGCTAGGCGACGCCATGATGAGTTGTGACATCGAGCTGGCTGCCCCTGAAGTTGCTTCGTGCTTGCAGTCGTTCCTTCCATCTTCAGTTTTGGAGAATATCGCGCTTTCCGCTGAACAATCGGCCGGGCTAATTGCTTCCGATTCTGTGTCCATCGCGTTCGATAACTCCCTCAGCCCTTCTCACACCCTTGTTCAGATCTTTTGCCAGGATCACAAAGGCCTCATTTATGATATCATGAGAACTCTGAAGGATTACAACATTCAGGTATATATCTCGTAACTACGAATCCCGCCTTTTCGATTATCCGATTATTTCATTTTTCGTGTTTAGCTGTATCGGTGATGTGATTTTTCGATCTCGAGAAATTTGATGATAAATTTGGCCTAAAAATCGTAGCTAAACTCTCTGGAGAGTCTCTTGTCAGACCGTCTCGAGAAGTTTGATGATGTGATTATCCGATTATTTCATTTTTCATTTTTAGCTGTATCGGTGATGTGATTTTTCGATCTCGAGAAATTTGATGATAAATTTGGCCTAAAAATCGTAGCTAAACTCTCGGGAGAGTCTCGTGTCAGACCGTCACGGATATGGACTTCCTATTCATAGGGGCATATTTGTAATTTTACTAATATTGATGACCATATTCAACGTCAGCAAAATTACAAAAATGCCACTAGGTACGGACTTGGATCCGGACACGAGGGCTGTGTGTCGGATCTTGACCTATCAGACGGTCCGATGCAAGTTTTTGTAAACATTTTCAAGATTAGGACGTTACGTTCAATTGATTCACGCTTTTGCATTGCATTTTCGTCAGATCTCCTACGGCCGTTTCTCCGCGAATCCCAAAGGGAACTGCGAGATGGACTTGTTCCTAATGCACAAAGACGGCAAGAAGATAACGGACACGCACAAGAGGAACGCCCTCACCTCTCGGCTCGAGATGGAGCTCGTCCGCCCCCTCAGAGTCGACGTCGTGAGCAGGGGTCCCGACACGGAGCTCCTGGTGGTCAACCCCGTCGAGCTCTCCGGCCGGGGCCGGCCTCTCGTGTTTTACGACATCACCCTCGCCCTCAAGAATCTCAACATAAACATTTTCTCGGTACTCATCGGAAACTCTTCCATTCCGCATATCCTTCACTATACGAATGCACCACCGTCATCATCTCTTTCTCGTGCGATCGTTCTTTTTCAGGTCGAGATCGGAAGGCATAAAATCAACGATCGGGAATGGGAAGTGTACAGGATCCTGCTCGATGAACACGATTGCTTGTCGGCGACTCGAAACGAGATCGGAGAATGTGTGAGGAAGAAGCTAATGGGTTGGGAATGATCTACTCAGGCCATTTTACTGTACAGAATTAGGTGTCTGTAAAGAATTTCTGTAAATTATTGTGTAAATGTGTAATTTCCATTTTTTCGTCTTTTCTTGGTCAATTTATTGATTTGTAAATTATTGTAGAATTAGAAATGTTTAATTCTTTATAAGATGTGTCCCTTTTGTATTGTAAATGCATGTCACGTCGCGTGTATTTAAATATTCAATTGACCAATTAAATTTTTAGGTGAAACGGCCAAAATTGCAATATTATTTCATTTTTGCGTGTGTTTAATGGTTATGTTTTCTGTCAAATAAAATGCCATTTGTCAATGAGGACTAAATCTGCGTTTACAATAAGAAAAATTATTAAAATCATTGTCATATGTTTTATTTTTATACATAATCATCAGGACCTGGACATATTCATCCTCAATCAAATGTCAATAGTCAATACATTATTATCAAGTGCTTCCAATATCTTTGACTATTATTAATATATTCTGTAAGTGGGGTGTGATCAATTGCTAACTTTATTAAGTTGTTAACTTGCTAACTCATCAATGTAGTGTATTAAAAATGTCAACACGATAAAATGTCAACACGTAATTTTGTTGAACTTCAATATAATGTGTTGATATTATGTATTGACATTTTGATGTTACCGTGTTGACATTTTAATACACTATATTAATGAGTTAGCAGAGTTAGCAATTTAAATAGTTAGCAATATAGCGCATCCCTTTTGTAGGTATTATAAAGTGTTGTTCTTGTTTAGTTTTTTTTATCACTAATGATTTATTTTAATCATAATATTTCAAAATCACTACTAAAATTATTAGCTTTATTATATAAAAGTCAAATCTTGATTTAGTTATTTTTTCTACAACTTCAACTTAATAAGTAGAGTGACGAGTCAAGCTTGTATTATTAAGCGAAGACTAAAGGTCATTTGTGGTTCTAAACATATGACGATTTTACGATTTATGTCCAAAACATTATCTTTTGAATTATTGCATCCTGAACAAATGAAAGTTATCCGGATTTAGTCCATTCTGGATGGAGTCGTCAAATTTTTAACGGTCAACGAAATTAAGTGAGTTTTGACTGGATTAACAACTTTTAATTAGAATATTTAGGACCACAAATAACATTTAGTCTTTTTATAACAAAACAATAACAAATGTTATATTATAGTATTAAAAGAAAATTGAGGGGCTCCTACTTCATATTCAACAAATATTTAGGACCACAAAATAAATTAGCATCAAATGCAGATTATAAATACTCCACTTAATACTACTAAAACAATTTCATAATAAAAAAACATATATTATTAAAAAAAATCCTAACTACTTCACCTAACAATAAATAGCAAAATTCTAACCATCTTTTTGTGATAGATATTTGAAACTAATTTATTTTCTAAAATTGTTGGAATTGAAATTTCAGTTAAACAGACCAAATCGCCAACGCAACTGAAACGTGTGGTCTGAAGCAGCCAAACTTCTTGCTCTTCTTCTATGGACCCCTCTCTCTCCTTCCAATCCCATAGGAGATGCCATCGAATCTTCCTCTCTCTCCTCCCAATTCCATTTCCCAACTCCCATTCACGTCTTCGTATTTCACAAGCAATAAAAAAACTCGATTTTTTCCCCGATTAATCAATCTATATATGCGTTGATTAATTTATTCGATCAACAGTAGCAGTTTGAGAGAAGAAAATGATAGCTCTGAATTCCCATTTCGTGCTGATCGATCTCCACACCTCGTGGTGCTCAGCTCAGCAAATCCCCAATTCAACTTTTGCTTATCTCCAGAAATGGAACAGCGGGCCCTCGTTCTCTGCGGCAATTCGTCGAACACGCGGCGGGCGGGGGAGGATCTCGTCGTCGCGGGCTCCGTCGCCGGATGTGAGGTCGCCGGAGATCCGGAGGCCGACGGCGCTAGGGAATGGCTTCTCCTCGGCTTCCTCGAACGCGGCTGCTGCGTCGAGCTCTGGCCGCGGCGGCGATGAGGTTGTCTCGGATATGGATTTGTTTCTCGAGATTGTGCCTTTGAGAATGAGGGGAGAGCTGATTAGGGATGAGAGAATTGGGGAGCTGATTGAGGTGGTGATGGATTTGGGGAGGAAGCCGCTTGCTCGATTTCCCTCCGGCGATTCGGTGATCTCGGAGGAGCCGGTGAAGCCGGAGGATCTGCTCCATGCCATTTCTAAGGTTGATTTTGGTAACATTTTGGAAAATTGGGATCAATTTTGATGTTTTTGAGCAATTAGGTTTAGCTAAACACAGTTAGAAGATGAATGATTGAATGATGATGATTTATTTAGCATTACTGATAACTGCTTTATAATGATGAGTTTGTGTGTATGCAAAAATTCATGTGAATTAGGGCTTGTTTCAATGGCTTTTGTTTGTAGAATTGTATAGATAATTGGGGATTTAGGAATTTGTGTGAAGTTAGTTGATGGTGCTTAGGTAGGTGACTTCTCCGATGACAACCGTTCCGGGATCAATAACTCTCTTCATCGTATAAGCGCCATTCGAAACCGCAAAATGCAAATCATAGGGCTCACGTGTCGAGTGGGTCGAGCAGTTTCCGGCAGTGCTGAAATCATACGCGATTTGATTGAAAGTGGGGGATCCATACTCGTCATAGGGCCTCCCGGAGTCGGGAAAACAACCTTGATCAGGTATATATCATGTAAATGCAGTAAAGCACGTTTTTTCTTCGTTGTTCTTGCTTATCTGGGGATATATGATGATGATGATGATGATAATGAATTTGCTTTCTCAGAGAAACTGCTAGGATTCTTGCGGATGACCAGAAGAAACGTGTTGTGATTGTTGACACGTCGAATGAAATAGGTGGTGACGGGGACATTCCCCATTCTGGTATCGGTCGTGCTAGGAGAATGCAAGTCCCGAACGTTCATTTGCAGCATGATGTGAGTAGCGCTGAGTGTAGTGTTTACCGAGTTTATGTGATTTCGTATTCTAGCCTCTGAAGATCGACTTTGTGCTCGGATGTGATTAGGTGATGATTGAAGCAGTTGAGAATCACATGCCGCAGACCATTATAATCGATGAGATTGGGACGGAGCTCGAAGCGCTGGCTGCAAGCACGATAGCCCAAAGAGGGGTTCAGCTCGTTGGCACAGCTCACGGGATTACTATCGAGAGTATCATCAAGAATCCCTCGTTGCAGACTCTTGTTGGTGGAATAGAGGTACAGACATGTTTCCTTGCCTCGTTGTAGTGTTGATTTACGAGATGTTTGTGGCATGATCCGAGGCATCAGTTTGCTCATCAAATGTGAGTTGAATTCAACTTTGTTCAAACAGAGTGTTACTCTTGGTGACGAAGAAGCACGTAAGAGGAAAGTGCAGAAAACTATTCTCGAGAGGAAAGGCCCTCCGTCATTCACATGTGCAGTTGAGATTATATCGAAAACTGAGTGCCGAGTTCATCACAGATTGGATGCGACCGTTGATGCTATACTGGCAGGTATTCGAATTGAATCTGTCTCATACTATCGTTAACTTTACTGAGTTTGTCTCTTGGCTCGATGATTAACTGCAAGTGGCACGTTTTTCAGGGAAAGCTCCGTTGTTTGAAGTCAGGCGTGTAGATCCCGAAGAAAATATTTCCACAACACCAATCCAACCTGCCGAAGATGACCATATCAGAGATGCAAAGGTGATAACGTCTCGGAAATCTAAGGTTATTGAAGTCCGTGGAGTAGACAACGAAGCTACAATTCCAGTAGTATTGAGCGAACCTATGGAAGAACACCATGACCGAAACGTTAGGCTAACAAAAACCGACAAAAAGGAACATACTAACATAGTTTCTGACTTGGAAGATGAAGATTATTCTCTTAAGCCCAAGAAAGTGCGTGCTAACGCATCTCCGGCCAGGAAGAGCTACCCTTTGTCCGTTTATACTTACGAGGTGCCAATCGGCCTCCATTATGTGTTCTGTTTCGTCTATTGTTCCGACTGAAATAACCATCTGTCTCTGACTTTGTTTCAGATCCAAGAAGCTGATTTGTTACAAGTAGCAGCTGTGATGGGGCTCGAGGCAAAGCTAGACGTTACGGATGATATTGGTTCTGCGGATGCATTTCTTGCTTCGAGTATCGAAATGAAACGGAACCCTTGGATCCGAGGGGTGGCGAAGTTTCATCAGCTGCCCGTATTCGTCATCAAGGTATGCCGAAAGCTGATTGTTTACACCACAGCAGAAATCGTTGGTTTTGATGTTGAGACACGATGGCTCATCTTTGGTTTCGTTTCAGTCCACCACGATGGCGCAGATGGTGAAGGCCATACGGATGATTCTTGAAATGGATTCGTTTACTTTCACGAGGAAGCAGTCCGGCTCGACTTCTTCCGATATCGAGGTTGAAGATGACGCACCAAAGAGGAGGCCGTCGTTGGAGGAGATTGATGCGTTGGAGGTGCGTAAAAATATAACATAAAAAATTTTAAATAAAAAAGTAGTGATTTAGTGAGAGGACGATGAGGTGCAACTTAGTTCGTAAGTTGCTTCCGTCAACCAAATCTAGGTTGGACGTTCGAGTCACTACGGGTAAATGTGATATCATTATTGATCCTCTTCTAAAGAAAAAAATTGGTGATTTAGTGACAAATTATAGCTCGTTAGTGATTCTGGTTGTCGGATTTTACGTGTAGCGTTTTGATTGATATATTTAGTTATGTGGAGATTTAAGGTATTCCACATCATCAAAACGACTTCGTTTAAACATAAGATGTAAAACGCTTATGTTTAAACGACGTCGCTTTGATGTCATATGTATATTATACACTCTTATCGTCCATAGCGATGAGCCCTTTAGCGACCGCTAATGCAACAATATCCTATTTTCATCTTCTCTTGCAGGAAGTCCGACTTGCTATCGAGTACATAGTGATACCGGGCGGTGAGCCGGTCGAGCTTCTCCCGAGGCGTTCCGACATTGTCGCCCGGCAGCTTGAGCTAGTGAAAAGCTATCAACTAGCTGTGGAAAACTCAGGAACCGAATCTAACCCGAGGTTGCAGATCCTTCCCCACAAGCTAAGCAAGAAAGCTTCGAGTTTCGTGAAAGTGAGAGTCGGCCAACCCGGCTCGGTTTCAGCCCGCGGAGGAGGGACGGGCGTTGCTAGGCTGCCATTTCTGCCCGAGTGAATTGATGAGGCAAAGAAATGAAGAAGAAGCTGAGATACATTCCAGCTCATGTAAAGTTGTGTACATTATGTGTACTTATTTTCTTCTTTTTTTCTTTTTTTCCCATTTCTAACTCGCAAGTGTAAAATGTCCATTCATTGTGGCAATGTTTATTGTACAAAATGCAATTTAAATGAAATCTCTTGCGTTGTTCTTCATTACTCATGGCTGCAGTGACTAGAACGTTCGATTTATTGGTTGGAGGATAAGCGTTAGTACTAATTAAACTGTGTTTTATCGTTTTATACAACTTTGCGTTAAGTAGTGGAAGCCCACAATTTTTGTTGCTTCAACTTGTTTTGCGATATGAGTTTTGACATGTCAAATATCTTAACACATTTTCAATATTGTTTTTAAGTAGTAATATTGAAAATAATAATGTATATTACCAATAATAGACGATGCAATTTGAATGTAAAATTGGTAAAGTATAATCGAGACAAAGAGGAAAATCAATTGATGCATCGATGGTGGAAACTGAAATCAAAATCGTTGCGTAGAGAAATTATAGTTATGCAAGGCGATTATTTTTATGCACGGACGACTAAAAATGAAAAAAAAATCTAATTATTGTGGTTGTGGATGGATTAATTAACAATTTTTTGGGAAAGATTATCCAACTATATTAAAATCACATTGGATGAATTATTTGTCTAATTTCGAAATTGAAAATTAAATTACCAAAATATAGATAATATTTATTTATATATTTACTCTAGGGTTTGATAGCTAAACCAAACACCATATAAAAGATAAGCATATACTCTCAGCTCTCAAAATTCAACCTTTTCGAATTAGGTTCGCAATTTCTGGAACCCTAATTTTCCACCGCTTTCTGTAAATTTCTACCTTTTCTCTCCGCATATGTTTCAATTACTCTCTGTATTTGGAATTTTGTTCGGTGATTTATGCAATTGAGCTTTTTATCGCGTTGAATTCAGGGTTTTTTTCTGAGATTTCGTCGAGATGGGGGACAAGGACCAGGATTACCGTATATTTGTAGGAGGTTTATCATGGGATGTCACTGAGCGGCAGCTCGAAAGCGCTTTTAGCCGTTTTGGGAAGATTGTCAGCTGCCAGGTTTCATTTTCCTTGAATTGCTCTGTTGTGCGATTTTTTTTCAACTATGGTTGATCTTATAGCTGTTTTGGCGTGATTCTTCGTAATTTATCTGTGTGTTTGAGTTCAATTTTGGAGTGCCTTTTGTTTGAGAGGATAATCGAAGGTGTATGTGTGTTTGTTTCTTGATTTCCTTTGAAATAGTAACACTTATGTATTTGATTTTCATGAATTTCCCCTGTAGAAATATGATGATGTTTAGCTTCCAGAGACGCATAGAATTAGGTTTCTTATGATATTGTGAAAATGGATTTTATGGATAAAAATGTTAAAATTTTTGTTACGAACTGTTCCTTTTTGATGATTTTCCGGAACTTTTCCTGTATGAGACGGAGTAAACTATTGAACTTTGTGGTTAAAGCCCATAAAATCTGATTACTTGGATTTTGTTCTGATTGCATTACTTTTTTATATCTTGGCTGCTAATCTCATACTGTTTTGTTTGTTTTGCTTACAACTTCTGAAATTCTTTTTGTATGGAATTGGGAGGACTTTGGGTCTGTTGGATTTCCAGCACTGCTGAAGCACAGATTATGTTGTGTTTCTGGCGTTGCAATCGGCTAACCTTTTTTTCTAGAATCAGATATGGGCATTGGCTAACAGTTTTAGTTGGGAGGTCTTAATCTTCTGCTCAGTGAATTTTGCTGCTCCCTTTGTTCTGATCTGGCTGTTTTTAAATCATGTTTGCTTTGAAGAAAGTTATAGATTAGACTCATGAAGCATAAGACGCAATAAGGGTTGGATTTTGCTTCCGAAGTGGCATTTGTGAACGTTTTTTCTGTGGGAAATTGTTTGTGTTTCACCGTTAAGGGGTTTGAGTAGGGAAGCAACTGGCTAGCTCCATATTTGGGCACACTTCTTGAAGATTTCACTTGTCCTCGCATAAACTCAGTTGTTTTCACCTTGGCGCACCAGAAGTTAAATCTTTCCATATGACAACAGCGTATTTGAGTCATCTGCTGTATAAGAAAGGATGATATTTTGTAAGCGTATTCTCACATAATGATATACCCAAAAAAGAATTAAGTAGAAAGAAATATGCCTGAGCCTTTTTAGGGTAGCCCATCAGTATCTGGAGCTGTCAGTTAAAAATGTAGCTGCAAGGGTTGCTGGCGCAGAGAAAGAATGGTCAACTTTGATATGTCCTTTATTTCCAAGAAACTTTTTATCTCTATGAGCTTCCAGAATGTTCAGATAACAGATTTGTGGCCCAAGCATTCATGAAAGTTTTCTCAGAGCTGGCCAGCTGGGAAAATTCGTATTGCCTTTGCACTTGTTGGGAAGTCTTTTGTTTTTCTGTTTCATTTCCATGATTGACCATGCCTCAACTAGTATTTGCTTTGTATATCTGCAGCCGATGTCAGAACTGTTTAAACTGAAAATTTTGATAATTAAATATTTTAAATGGAAAGACAGTACCGTTTAGAGGAATTAGCTTTATCTGAAACAAGAATGAATGAAGTTCAGCTGTTAAGTTGTCTGGGGCAGTGTCCATATTTGGCCAGCATGTCAGGAAACAAGTTGTCTAAGGGGGTGAACAAGGACGAAGGATCTTGAAAGTTGCCCGGGCTCATGCTGCAGGATACCATTGCTTATGGGTGTTGTATGCGACTCTACAAATGATACTTTTGATGTTGTGCAAGTGGTCGTGCTGTGTGGTCCGGAAGAAACTAGTCTTGCATGAGAGCCTACATTTTTGTTGCCCTTCCTTTTTTGTTTTTCGCAGAAGTTAGAATCTATGTTCATTTCTTAGGCAGATGTCGTGACAGAGATTGTGGGAAAAGTTATCCTTGAGGAAAGTTTACTGACAATTGGGATCTTTTTTTTGCTGATTCTACCACATTTCAGTAGCTTGTCTGTAACTAGTTACCCAGCCTGTCTGATATAATTCTTGAATCTCTCTAGATTACAACTTACATCTTTAGCTGTAATATGATACTAGAAACTGAATTAGCATCCCAACCGACATTAGTTTTAGTGAACCTGTGTGTACCACTCCTTGATGCCTTGGATTCATTGTTCCGGGATGTGTGCGTACTTCTCAGATATGTAGACAAATGATGCAGATCCTACATGACAAGCTTTAATGCAACAACTTAAGCCATAGACTGGGGTCTTTTCAGTAGTACACAGATATCGAACAGCCATCTGATTGTTGCATTCTGATTCAGTTTCCTATCGTTGTTTGGTTGCATGATTTTCTGTTACTGGTCTTTGAGTTTGGAATTTGAGAAGTCAGATTGAAAACTAATATCAGATGATGGTATCTACAGTTGTGCTGATTCTTCTACTCATGTAAGATCTTCTTGCACTATAAAGACGATACATATATGAATTATGAGCTATCCCTGCTCTAATTTATTGTAATGGCTTTAGGCATTTATACAACTGAACAGGAAAATTGAAAACCCTACATTAACTTTTTTGAAGGAAATTATGTATTTACATAACGCATCCTACGAGAAATTTGTGATCAACTCGATCACAAATATTCACTCCTTTCTCGGACTCAGTTTTGTAGCTATCTCCATGCTGTTACATGACTATACCTTTCATCTTTTACTACATGTATGCCAATCAGATCTTTGCGATTATTTACTTGAGCCTTTTGCATTAGCTGTTGTTTAGTTAGTTAATTCTCACACACAAGCTTTCTGTAGGTTGTGCTTGAAAGAGATACAGGCCGTCCTCGGGGATTCGGCTTCTTGACCTTTGCAGACCGCAGGGCAATGGAGGATGCGATTCGCGATATGCATGGTAGAGAACTTGGAGATAGAGCCATCTCTGTTAATAAGGCCCAGCCAAAGGGAGGCGAAGATCAAGGGCCTCGCTATGGAAATTATTCTGGAGGTGGAAGGGGGGGTTATGGTGGAAGAGACCGGCCAGCAGCAGGGCAGGATGACTGCTTCAAATGTGGCCGGCCTGGACATTGGGCCCGAGACTGTCCATCAGTTGGAGGCGGAGGTGGAGGTGGAGGTGGACGAGGAGGTGGTCGCCCATTCTCTCCTCCGCGTACTAGGTATCCTGGGGCTGCTCCCCGTGGAGATCGTTATGCAGATGTTCGCGATAGGTACGTGGATGACAAATACGATAGAGGTCGTTATGATGACAGAGATCGTTACGAAATCAAAGATGATCGTTACGGGAGTCGCGATCGTTATGCTGCCGACAGGTATTACTTAGTTTAGTCTCTCAACTCTTACAAGCATCTGCAACTACTACTATTTATTGATTGGCATATACCCATCTGATCTCAGGTACCCCCCACCCGTCGACCGATTCCCCCCTGTCGACCGCTTCCCTGTTGCTGACCGTTACCCTGTGAACGGGTACGGGAAAGATCGAGCTTATGATAGAGATGCCGGACCAAGAGGCAGTGGCGACAGATACGGAGGTGGAGTAGCACCTGCACGATACGATGGAAGAAGCAACTACCGCGAGAGGCCGGGTCCGTATGACCGGCCCCGTAAGGGTGGGCGCCCGCCTTCCCTGGACCGGTACTGAGCTGCGTGGTATCTTCTGCCTAACAAGACTTGTATCTGGAAGGCATAGCACACTGTTTTATGAACTAGTACTTTGACTTTACTTTTATGTAGTGCTGTGACCTTATGTGTTCGAATTTGGAGGATGGTTTATGTTAAGTTGCTTTATGCTTGTTTTTTTTTGGTCTCAGTGATGTTTAGTAACGCATGTGTTACTCCCTCCGTCCCTGAAAATTTGTCACCTATTTTCTTTTTCGTCCGTCCCTAAAAATGTCACTTTTTATTTTTACCATTTTTTGTAGTGGTACCTATATTCGACTAACTCATTCGCACTCACATTTTATTATAAAACTAATATATAAAAATAAGAATCACATGTCATCAATTTTTTCAACTCACTTTCTATTACTCCCTCCGTCTCAAGGTATTAGACCAACTTTCCTTTTTGGGATGTTCCAACATATTAGACTCATTTCCTTTTTTAGCAAAAAGCATCTATCTTATTTTATTCTCCACTTACTTTTTTCTCTCTTCTCTCCCCTACTTTTTCCCTCTCTCATATTTTACTCTCTCCACTTTAACTATTTAAATATCAATTCCTTAAATCATGTGCCCAAAAGAAGTGAGTCTAATACTCCGGGACGGAGGGAGTACATTTCTTAAAACTCGTACCGGGTCAAATGGTGACAAATTATTATGGACGGAAGAAGTAATAGCTCCATCTGCTCGTGCCTATTTGTATGTGTTGGTCTATCGAATCTTGACCCGTCAGATAACCATCATAATCCGATCGTATCTTTTTTAAGAGGATCAATAATAATTTTCCATTTGCATCCATGACTACTTGAATCTATTGGGTCGAGGATAATCGTCTTATCAACTAAGCCATCTTTCATCGTCTATCTTGATGGTAACCCAGAAGCTATGTTTCATTATCTACATTGTAACCCGCCTGCCTTGGGTTTATCAGAGACGCTTTTGTATATTGAGACGATGTCTGGTTTTCAAGATAAAATAGTACCAAGATATATCTATTGAGTTGTGAGAATATTTTAGTCAAGCTTAGCTATGACTAATTATCTCATGATTATCCATCTGTGATTGAATTATAAGATTGAATCTCTTTAATAAAACACACTACAAATTCAATCGCGGGACAATCTTGCAAACTGAAACCCCCTTGGAGTACGCTATTGTTAATTGAATTTCTACATGAAAAGCTCAAATTCACATCTAAGAGGTCGCTTATCGTTGACATTTTCATTTTACAACCAACTTTTCTTCTCTTTTAAAATAGGATTAATAATGGTTTATCATATGTCCCGACTCAACTTTTGACTTTTTAGTTGGAATAAAAACATGTATACTTATTAGTGGAATAAAAACAGTAAGATACGCTTCATCGTCTCATTTTACAGCCATCTTCACACACGATACAACAATATGAATATTGAGAGAGGTTTATATTTATCTACCGCTTTATACAAACTACCTAACTATTGAAATAATACACTTTCCCTTGGTGTAAAAATGACATTAGCAAACGCTCTTTTAACTCACAAAATCAAGCCAATATGAATGATGAATCTTCACAAACCTCAACAATTGGGCTGTCACGAACCAACAACCTCGTCATCAACTCGCAGCAGCAGCTCCAGAACGCTCCCGGCCTTCCGTTTCGCCCGATCGGTGCCATTCTCCGACAGCTCCTTGAGCGCCTCCTCCGCCCCGAGCTCCCTCGCGATTCTCAGATAGTCCCCATTACCCGTGCACAGTGACCACAGTATCGCGGCCGCGTTCTCCCGGTTGCGTGGCGACCCCGTTCGGATCAACTCGACCAGCACCGAGACGGGGTCGGCCAGCCCGACGGCGGCTTTCCCTTCTTGATGGCTCGCGAGGATTGCTAGGATTGCGAGCGCTTCGTCCACCATCCCGCCCCCGGGGTCCTTGAGCAGCGCCACGAGCGGCGGTACGATTCCGGCTCTCACTGCTCTCACCTTGTTCCCTTGGTAGATCGAGAGGTTGAATATGGCCGTGGCCGCGTCTTTCTTCCCTCGAGGCGATCCGTTGCAGAGCAGCTCGATCAGTGGGGGGATGGCCCCGGCGGCGCCTATAGCGACTTTGTTCTCGTCCACGACCGAGAGGCTGAAAAGGGTCGCGGCTGCATTTTCCCTAGCCTCCGTGCTTCCATTCTTCAGCACGTCTACAATGTCGGGTATGGCGCCTGCATTTACGATGGTGCCCTTGTTCGCCTCATTTATGGAGAGATTGAGAAGCGCTGTGACGGCGTGCTCTTGAGTCCTCAAGTCGGAGGAGGACAACAGCTCGACTAATAGAGGAATGGCACCGGCTTCAGCAATGCATACCCGGTTATCAGCATTTCTCTTAGCTAGCAAACGAAGCTCGCCGGAAGCTGCCCTTTGTTGATCAGTGTTGCCGTTTGCTAGTTTTTGCAGCAACGCGTTGATAGCAGCACGATCACAGTCGGAACCACTAGCTCCCGGTCGTCTGTTCCGACAGTTCCCCTGCTTCTTCGGCAGCTCCACGCCGTTACTCTCACACCACAGAGCAATAAGACTTTTCAGCACGTAGTTGGGAGTTAACGCCGTGTGCACTAGCGTCTGCTGAGTCTTAGGGCACGTCTTGTGCCCTGCATCGAGCCATTTCTGAATGCACAATCGTTCGTAGGTCTGCATTTATGTACCACCAATCTAACTTATCACACAACATAAAACATAACAAAAACATCAAAGGAACTTGAGGGTTCGAACATCAAACCTGCCCCGTGGAAACAATTACGGGATCTTGCATCAACTCTAATGATATTGGACAACGGAAGTCATCCGGGATGATCGGAGATCTGTGCTTCATCGAACTCTTGTCAATATCAGTAGCATCAACATCCGGATTATCCGCTGACACGCACTCCTTTATCTTCTTAAGAAGGAATGACATAGTTTCAATATACTCCTCCGAAACTCCTTCCGGAACCCCACCACACGAGATGACCATCTCGTGGATGGCAAGCAACTCCCGCTTTAGATCAGCTGTAGTCCTCAAATGCAGCTTTTCTGAAAGTCTTTTGAAAACTGCGGGATCAGGGTCGTCATCCATTTGCGCTGCAGCCAAGTCCTTCACCAATTGCAGATCAGGTGAATCCAGCCGACCTATTGCTCGTTTGAATTGCGCATGTAGGAGTTCGATCTAGCATGGAATAGCAAAGCATTATGAATAAAGGGAAGTCAAAGGCAACGGACATAACTAGTGTCGGGTGTAAAAATGTCAAAGCTTCACCTGTTCTCGAACCTCCTCAGGTATATCAAGCTCGTTATAGGGAACCTGACTCAATGCTGCTTCGATCTGTATGGTGACGTCTTCAAACTTTCCAGCAAGTTTGTCAATCTGCAGAGCCTGTAACGAACAAGAATTTCAGTCAGACATTTGAGCACAATCTGTATGTGATAAAAGCTAGTTTCTTCTATCAGAATTACACTTTAAATTGATAAAATTCTCATTCTTCAAACATACTAAATTCTTCCAAGAAAACGGACACATAACCAACTAAACTCTTCTATCTTAGGCAGCATACAACTAAAGCATTTATTCTAAAACCTCACGAAACAAGTTACTGAAAGGCAATGCAGGTGGAAAAGAGAGAAAAACATCATTTCTACGAACAAGGAAGACAACTACAACAGAAAGTAATACGAGAATCTTAATCCAGTCCAGTTTCATTCGTATGTTTCTTGATTCAATATCCCAATTCGCCATAATCTGTTAATTCGTTGATGCTTCGTCCACCCTCCTTGTAGAAGTACAACTACGACGAATTCATAGAGTGCTGTAACTCATGATCATAATCACCATTCAATATGAAATCAAAATTACAACTAGTTGCTACTGTATAAGCTTTTTCCAGCCAAATAATATATAATGCTTCATCCATCCTTGTTATAGAAGTAAAACTACGACAAATTCACGGAGAAGCATAAGTCTTCAACTTTCTCATGAACAGCCATTAAATTCACATGTAAACAATATCAATCAAAACAAAACCACAAATAATTAAATCTGATCAATGAACAGCAACAATCAACAATCTTCAAACAATCATAAACCCCTAATTCACCAGATTTCAACTCTACACAAATAAAAAACAATAACATTTCTACAAATTAAATCTTCATTCCGATTCCACAAAAAAAAAACAAAAAAAAAAACAACAAAATCTCAAGCTAAAAGCAATAATCAAAACAAAATTTCCAATTACCTGAAAAATCTTGCTACCCTCATGGACCGATTTGAGCAGCTCAAAAGCCGAGTCAATAGCGATCCTGAGCGAGTCAAGCCCCTTGACGACGTCGTTTCCGAGCTCAATCCCGCCCCCACCATCCTGCAGCTCCTCGAACAGAGGGCTCAAGAGCTTCACCCTCCTCACCAGATTTCCGTACATCCTCTTCGCAACCGTTCTGCACTCCGGCAGCGCGCAGATAGCCGTCGCCGCCTCACTGAGTTGACTCACCAACCCCTCCAGCTCCGGATTTTCCGCCATCACCGACCAAAAACTATAATCCCCAAATCGGACTCAAATTCCACCAGAGGTTTAACAAATCCACCAAAAAAGAGGGAAATCAGACAGTGTGATTGCAAAATTGAATGATCAAACACTATCCACAAAATTCCTTGAGCTGAAAATGGCCGAATTAGAGGGTTTTTAAGGGAAAGGAAGGGAATTGAATAATGCGAGGCATGGATCTGACAATGGAAGGTTTTATCTATGAAATGTTTGGAAGAAGTCCACTTTTTAGAAAGAGAGAGAGAGAAGAATCTGTAATGATTTGGTGATTCTAAATGTCTGATTATTCATTTAATTAAGCTGATTATGATTATAAATATACTAATATTTTTTCAAATTTATTAAAATTATAAGGAGGAGAAATTATGGCAAAAGGAATCTTCCTAGAATTCATTTGTCACAAAAAGAATAGGTTACACGTTAACTCATAGTAGTATTCACATTTATTTAGACTTATTTGTCATAAATTAGTTATTGTTAGTAAGTCGTTTTACATGGAAAAACATATTCTATTGTTTTATGCAGAAAAGTGTATGATTCTAGACAATTCTAGAGCTAGTACTAATACTACATTTTATAAAAGGGAAAAAAAAAACTATATCTCAACAAAAAATATCATTAGATCATCTCTAATATATCAAAACTCATTTATGGTGGCAGACGCAGGAAAAAAATTGCGACGGGGACTGAAGTATATGTGTATATACATTTTATTCTCATTCTTGTTAAGGGCTCAATATTGATTTTGAATTTTTAAAAAAAAAATTGAAGTAGAGTAAAAGGGAAAAAAAAAATTTGGGCTTAGGCCCTAACCTTTCTCCATGTGTGTCCGCCTATGGTGTAGTCGTGTAGACAATTTCTCCAACTATATACTAAATCAAACTTACTTTTGAATTTTTCAATGGAAGAACACCATATATATAGTGGGGAGAATTCTTCTTTTGTTCTAGGGTGTTAATTGCATTCCATCTTAATGAAGAAGAATAGATTTGTTCTCACTCAGGGAGTGACGCATAAGCACTGTTACATAACTCTCGTGCGTTTATATTGAGTGACGCATAAGATATATGCGTCTTTAGGTGACGCATAACGATTATGCGTCTTTAAGGGCCTCAGCAACCATTTCTCAAATCTGCCGTAACTGAGGATCAGTGTCATGTTCAGAGGTCAAATGTCATACCCCCTAAGCCATCTCAACCTATATAATACAAAATCATTACAACCAATCTATACAAACTTAAAACTGAATACATTTTTATATACAAAAACATACCAACACTTTCATAGAAGAGGCTGACTCGTTCATCCCAGCAGTTGACTGTGTCCCAGGTTGAGTTAGGTATGACACCGTGATCCTATTGTACCACGCCATATAACCCGGATTAATGCGACCGCCCATGCTCGCCGTTGCATGGTCAAAAGTTGATTGGAACCTCTCGTGTTTCATATCCCACTCATCAATGAAGAATTTATGTTTCTTTGCCCAATCAACACCCTTCATCCCACGACGGTGACTTTTACACAAATGTCCGGCATTCTTTAGCATCCTATCATGGTACTCAGGAATACGCTGGTAGCGGTTAAATTGTCGGCAAACTCGTCCAGCCTCGTGTGCCTCGACAAATGACCAGCACACCAAGTAAGTGTCGCACAAGAAGAATGCAGTCGAATCAATGCAGTAATCAGGCAAGATACAATCTACATACGGTGTCCACAAAAACTACAAATATATAATATAAAAATCATATTAGTTTCATAGTATAGTAAATTCATTAACTAAGACAACAAAAATAAATGTCACCTGGCCGGGACGAATCAGTGATAATTGATCACGATAGTAAGCAACTGAATATCGGGGAGCATTTCCTATTTCAGTAACTCTGTGCCACCTATACATAAAATTAATGTCAAACATTACCAAAGAAAAATAATTAAGTGAGTTATAAGTGAGTTAATGTAAAAAATACATTACTTGGCTCCACACGGGGTATACGGCGTGTGCATAGGCGATATCACAAAGGATGACCTCAAAGTGGGCATTCTTTCCCACGCCCATAGCTGCAAAAGAACCATAGGTCCACCCAAATCTTTTTTCTGCCTGCCTACATAAGCCTAGCATAAATAATGATACAGAAATGCCAAAGCAGCACTACTCCAACTGATATTAGCCACTTGGTTCGGATCGTCAAAGGCAACCACATAAAGGGGACCTTGCACCCTGTGGTGTTTGGTATAATATGTCCCCCTAACAAGATCAGGGCATGTATACGTGCCCTTTGGACGTATGCATAATCATGCAGCCCATCACCCAAAGGTAGCGTCGCTTGGTGGATCAGAGATGTCATTAACAATCCGCCCTGCTTTGTTTCTGTGTCTACGTCAGGTATCCATCCCAACATATCTCGACACTTGATGGGTCAATCTTCATATCCGGTAGGGTAGTCACAGCCAGTGAAAACACGCTCGTCTGCTCTCAAACCCCACAGGCTTTGCACATCCTGTAAGGTTACGGTAGCTTCTCCAACTGGTAGGTGGAAAGAGTGTGTCTCAGGCCTCCAGCGCTCGATCAGGGCAGTGATAAGCTCATTGTCCATCCTCATCGGCCTATTACATTCCAACACGCCTTTGAAACCCCATACATCAAGCCAATACTTCACATTTTCATGTATTGGCACTGCCCAAACCTTACTTTCCATCCGACGAACTCTGAAAACATTTGATGTGCCATCAGCCATCAATGAGGCTGAAATGTGTTCGTTTTGATGAAAAGAGTAGTGATGGATCCTCAGGTCCATAGCATAACTGTCTCAGAACATAGAGATGCCATCTGCTTAATATCAACAATTATAAAACATAGCATAAGTAGAAAATCTACATATCCAATAATCTCCAACATATCAATCAGAGATGTCATTAACAAAACTAACATATTAGACGGACCAAGATATTGTAAAGCATATGAGTAAATATTGCAACTTCAACTTGAAAAACATTGTAAAACACAACCAAGATTCAAATTTTATCATAAAAACTCAACAATCCAACATAAATTGCAACTTCAATTGAAAAGCAAAAAACTATATTTCAATTTGAGTAACATATAACCAAGATTCAATTTTTAGCTTTGTAAAAAGAGGCACAATTAAAAAAAAAATTGAATCAATTACTTCTACCCCTTGCATTATATACATGTGAAACACACAAATAGGGAACAAAACAACAAAAATCAACCCTAAATTCATCAATTTCATCATAAAGCCTAATTTTGCTAAATTAGGGAAAACCTACAAACACAAAGCAATAAATGATGAATGTAGTGAAATAGAAGAACAATTACTGGAATATATTTGCAAAATGGTTGAAATCCGCCGGAAAAGGATAGTATTTCGCCGGAAAAGCCGCTGGAACGCTTGAAGTCGCCGCTGTCTGCTCGCGATTTGGAAGTGAGAGATTCTCGCTGCTGCTTCTGCTTCTGCCCGTTTTAAAATTCACACACAGACGCATCTTCTTTATGCGTCATTATGCAAAGACGCATAATGGTTATGCGTCACCCCTTAAAGACGCATAATCGTTATGCGTCACCTAAAGACGCATATATCTTATGTGTCACTCAATATAAACGCACGAGAGTTATGTGTTTCATTAACAGTGACGCATAATGCTTATACGTCACTCCCCGAGTGGGAACAAATTTATTCTTCTTCATTAAAATGGAATGCAATTAACACCCTAGAACAAAAGAACAATTCTCTCATATATAGTGTTACTGCAAAACTTATGTAAAACAAATATTTAACAATAATGTAAATTTTAAATATGGTGTAAATATTTGGAGTAAAACAATTTTTTGATGTGACACGACAAAAAAGTGGTTCGAGAGTGAATACAACTTTATTAGCTTTTAATACTAATTATTTTATTTTATTTTCCACTTGATACAATACTCCATTGTTTTCCAAATATGTTTATGTACTCCTTCTTTACAAATTCTAATCAATAAAATTAATTTAATTAATTTTTACATAAATGAAAATTTATTATATTTTGGGCAATGGTAAATATTTATTTGAAAACAAACAATGCTTGTGATGTTGTGATGTGACGCATTTGTAATATTCAAGAATTTTAATTGATTAATGAGATTTTTAGATAAGCTGAAATCATTTTAGAGAGAAAGAGGGAGAAAATGGCGAGGAGCTTATCGGCAACAGATTATGGAGCGTTCATGGAGAAATTCACTCTTCTGCCTCACTCTTCGTCTCAGCATCTTCCCCTAGCTTCCCTTACCTTTGCTGTTAAAGATATGTCAGTCTCTCTCTCTCTCTCTCTTCATTTTTATGAATGATTGATTGTGTGAATTGAGATTGCTTCTTTATCTAAATAAAAACTGTTTTCTTTAACAATATCACTGTGAATTGTGAAATGAAATTGGGGTTGATTTTACCTGCCTTTTTATTTGTGGTGATTGTTGTGGTATTTAGTTTGTTAGGATATGGAAAGTGCTCAAAAGTGAAATCATCAACAAATTGCAAACAATGTAAAGTTTGTTTATTTGAAAACAAGATTTGGATGTCACGTGAAGAACTGAAATTGGGACAGATATTAACCATTTTGACAAAAATGTAGTGCCAAATAGTTACTTCTTCCGCCCCAGCATAAGTGAGACGTTTCATTTTCGCACCAGTTTTGGAAAAATGGTGATAAATAGTTAAAGTGGATATAAAATTAAGTAAGAGAGAGAATACTATAGATTATTCTCTCTTACTTAATTAAACAGGTCAAAAAATGAAACATCTCGCTTAGTCTGGGACGGAGGGAGTACAAAGCGTGGGTGGATACCATATACTTCTTCCGTCCCATTCAAATCGAAGTATTTCCCTTCCGGTACAAGATTTATGCAGTGTTGTTTAGAATGCTAAGGCGAGAGAGGATAAAGTAGAGATAGCGGTCACTTTGAGTGGAACATTCTATGAAGGGAAATGTGTTACTTTGAGTGGGACGAATGGAGTATTTGCTAATTTCTCGATATTGGTCACCAGATTCGACGTGGAGGGTCATGTCACGGGCTTCGGGAACCCGGACTGGGCGAGGACGCACTCGGCTGCCTCAGTGACTGCCCCGGCCGTGCTGTCCATGCTCGAGGCCGGCGCAACATGTGTTGGCAAAACAGTGATGGACGAAATGGCTTACAGGTTTGTCCCATCAAACCATAGAAACACCTTATATGTTTATAACTCTATTTTCTTGATATTATTCATAGTCAAACACTCCATGAAAAAAAGACCTCAAATCTTGATTCTAACTGAATTTCTCACCAAACTAGTTTGACCAGTTCAGCAACATTTGTGTAGTCATGAAATAGTTTTTCTTGCAGAAATGAGTGTTAGTTATCATGACATAATAGGCTACTTTTGGAAAAATTCTTTGTTTTCTGATGTAAGAGGTAGTGACTTATTTGGAAAAGAAAAAACTAATCATCTGACTTTTTTGAAGTTGCTATCATAGAATTATCACTGTCTAAGTTTGCTTGTGTCAACTAAGTTTGTTGGAGACTTGGAGAGATTTTTTAGTAAATTTTGAACTTCAGCAAGAATACTACTCACTGAGGTGAATCACGAACTATCCAAGCACTACAAGATAGTTCGAAAGAGGAAGACATGGAGTTACGAGAGATAGGGAAGACAACGAGAGATAGAGAAATAGAGTATTTGTTTAGTACTTCTTGCTTGATTTCTTTTCAACTGCATCACGCATATTCAAATTAAACATGGAATAAAAAATCGTGAAGACAAGGATGACACTACGCTCGTATTTTCATGGCAGCATAAATGGTGAAAATGTGCATTATGGAACACCGAGAAATCCATGTGCAGCAGATAGAGTGCCCGGAGGCTCCTCCAGTGGTTCCGCTGTAGCAGTTGGAGCAACACTTGCGGATTTCTCCTTAGGCAAATTTCTCTTATCCTTTTTTAGTAGTAGTCCCAAATTTGATGGATTCCCGAATCCAATATTATCAGCTTGTTTGGATCATCTTTATTTTTTTCAGGTACTGATACTGGAGGAAGTGTGAGGGTTCCAGCTTCATACTGCGGAATCTACGGCTTCCGCCCCTCTCACGGCCTCGTCTCCACATCCGGAGTCACACCAATGGCTCAGAGCTTCGACACAGTCGGTAATTGGTCAAGATATTCAGATCCACAGCTTTTGTTTTAGTAGAAACATCTATGATTTTTTACATCTCTGTTGAATGGATGAGAAACGTCTTACCAACTAAGATGCGCTTTATTTGACATGAATTTCTATGTAAACGTTTTATTCAGGGTGGTTTGCTAGGGGTCCGGTTATATTGAAGAAGGTCGGGAAGGTTCTGCTGCAACTGCAAGATGATCATAATGCCAGTAGAGTTGATCAGCTTATTGTCGCACAAGATTGTTTCGATCTCGTAAACATCCCTCCTCGCCAGCTCAAAGATGTTCTCACAACCTCTGTCGAGAAACTATATGGAAGTAAGCCTTACTAATCCATTTTCGTGATTCTTTCTTGTCGACTTTGGCCAATTAATATCCAAACTATGCAAATCTGTTTTTGTCCCGGTACTTGAAAGTTGAGAAGGATCGTCGTGATGGACCAGAATATGACCGAACTATTCATTTTCTGGCAATTCGTTCTTTTATTTTTGTTTTGAGTGTACCTCCCCGACTTATTGGTCAGAGTGGAAGTGTCTTACTGACTAAGCTAAGTTGCATTTCGTCGTCAAATATTTGGTGCAGGTCAGATAATACGATACACGAATTTGGGTGATTTCGTTGAATCAAAACTCCCAAATCTAAAGGTTTTCATGAACACAACTAGTGAAGCAAAAAAGGATAATATACCATCATTAGCAGCTCTCTCAACAGCAATGAGATTGCTTCAAAGGTGCATACTGTTAATATTTTCATCTCAATATGTATATCTACATTGGTTGAATGAAAATTTGATGATTGAAGACCAGGCATGAGTTCAAGAACAATCATGGCGAATGGATCGAGTCAGTCAAGCCCAGTTTAGGCCCCGGTATATCGGAACGAGTCTGGGAAGCTGTCAAATCTACGGATGAAAATATCGACGTGTGTCGTTCCCTCCGTGGTGAGCTGCGTGCAGCTCTCGATGATCTATTGGGGGTAAGCTTGCTTGTTTTTTATCGAGTCGGATCCTTTGTCGTATCATTGTGCAAGTAACCAAAGATGAGTAAACAGAATGACCATGTTTGATACAGGATTTTGGCATCTTGGCGATGCCTACGGTTCCAGGGCCACCACCGAAACTACAAACGGACCCAACGACATTGGAAAGCTTTCGCGCCAAGGCCTTCAGCTTGCTTTCTGTATCCGGCGTGTCCGGTTTGTGCCAGGTTCTTCTCTCTCTCCATCAACCTCTCTCTTTCCCTTCGTTTTTCGCTCATAAAAACTGTGAATATCGAGCAGGTGAGCATACCGTTAGGTACGTACGAAGATCTTCCGGTCGCCGTTTCTTTGGTGGCGAAACATGGCTCAGATGGGTTCTTGCTAAGCTTTGTGGAGACTCTTCACAAAGCTCTCAAGGAGGAATGCATACTTTCTTGAGGTTTTCTTGAAGTGTTTGTAAAACTCTATTTCCAAACTTTTAAAATAAAAAAAAAATTATAACAGAACTCGCCCTAAATTTATGATTTTGAAGGCCATATTTATAACATTATTGTAATCAATTTCACAATTTTTCTCCTGCATAGAAAATCAAATATTGCAAAAGTGTGTTGTAGGTGATGATATTTACAAGTTGTGGGCAAAAATGTACTTGTTTGTAGATCAACAATGAATAAACACACCTCATACAATCAACATACATTGCTAAATACTTTCTTCATACATCCAACGTGATAAGACACAAATTATGCAGGTAAAAAGGCATATGTATACACATATTTTATGCCAGAAGAATAAGAAGCAAGAACAAGAGTCAGCTGGTGAGCCCGATACAACAAACGTGTAAAAGGTCGTTATATTATACATCCATCGTAACAGTCATAAATATAAGGAGTCGCGGTTTTGCTAGTCAACAAGAATGCGTGTACAACAAAAACAACAGTTAGAATATACATTTAAATGCAAGGCGAATGGAGGTACCCCACCCGCGTTGCATATAATTGGATTCTGTGATCTAAAGAGTCACGAGGGAGGAGCTGGACGCGGTAGCCTCTTGGCGATTTCCTGGAAAACCGAAACATCATGAAATCGAAGAATGTCAGCAAGCTGCAAGGGAAAGGAAATTCAAAGGAAGTGTGGAAATATGTGAATGCACCTCAAAGAGCTGGTTTATGTTGTCTGCCGTCTTTGCAGATGTCTCAATAAAATACATTCCATTCTTCTCCGCATAATCAATTCCATCCTTCGCGAATGCAAGAAAACATCATGCATATTCAGAAATGACATACGTTAAAGCAACAGAATTGAATCCAATGTATATATGCTGCTTTACCTGAGTTGGTACTTCTCGTTTTTCATTTAGATCTGCTTTGTTGCCAACTAAAGCCATGACTATATCCGGACTACCGTGTTTTTGTAATTCCTACTTAAATCAAAATAGACAATATGATAAGGTGATGGTTTTCCAGAACCATGGCAACTATTGTAAATGATAAGAATTCTGAAACTCGGGTATTAGAAATAAAAATTGGAAACTTTATACTAGCTATTTCCTTGTGTTACATCTCATCACGAACGCCAACTGCGCTAATCATTGCACAGAACATATTAAGTTAATAAAACATACCTTGACCCAATACTGGGCCTTGTGAAATGATTCTGGACTAGTTATATCGTAAACAATGATGGAAACCGCAGCTCCTCTGTAATACAGCGGTGCCAGAGCTGCATACCTGAGTGGAAACAAGAGCATAGGTCGATAAAGGTAGGACATTCTTCCCATAATGACACGAACGAATAAACAATATGGTATACCAAGTAATATCAACTTAAAGATACCTTTCTTGCCCTGCAGTGTCCCAAATTTCAAATTTCACAGTAGTAGAATCCTGTAAGGCTATAGTCTGAGACAAAAAGGATGCTCCGATGGTGACCTGAATCGTGAAAGCATTAAAAGTTCAAATTAGTTACTCAGAAACATATACGATCCAAAAATCAATTATGTTTCTATTACCTTGGACGTTGGATCGAACTGGCCACGAACAAATCGAAGAACAATGCAACTTTTCCCAACACCGGAATCACCTAACAGCACCAACTGCAGACATCAAGAATAAAATGAGTGCCAAAGATCAGATCTTTTTGTTCTTTTGCTCCACATTATTAAAACATACTAATGTGATACTAAACAAAGAGGAAAATATTGTCTGTGCCCATACCGATTAAATTGCAAAGTTCAACCGACCGGACCCAACTCATTAAATTGAACATGGGTTGACCAAAGAGGCAAATTATTTACTCAAGCTACAGATTCTTATCTCCCATTCAATAATGGTACCAAATCAAGAAGAAAGTATGTAAAGACCCTTAGTATCCAACTATCCATATGAAACCACACATATTGCCCATAACATTGACTTCTCAATGAGCCAAAAAAATCATTCAGACACACCCAACACCTCATAGACTAAACAAATTGAGCTCAAAGTCACATAATACACGGATTAATACCTAAACCTACATCTCCAGCCACACTATTCTAATCCACATCTCACCCATCAAAATTATTCCTTTGTAACCTACGGCATCCATCCTTCGCCAAATACTTCGAATTTACCACAAAATTGAAAAGTCTTAACAGCTTCAAATTTATTCCACCAGATCCTTACATGCTTCCTAATGAATTAGCAAAAAACACTTACTACAAAGCATGATCAACCATCCAAAATCAAGCAAAACAATATTCACCTTAACTTTCAGGTTCTTCGGGTCATTCGCCCCACCATTATCGATGTTAACACCCCCGATCTGCCCAGCACTTCTAGCTGCAAAACACGATTCAACATAAAACTCTAAAACACACCGATTAAGCTATCAAACATCCGAAAATCTCCTAAAATCCCAAGTTTATAGCTACCAAATCAGCTGAATTACTCCATGAACCGTTATCAAACATCGATTTCAATCTAGTCTTAACACAATCAATCAATAATTCGCGAATAAAACGGCCCTTATTCCGTGAAAATAATTATTCGAACATTGAATTAGGGGAAATAGGTAGATTCATTAAGAAATATCGATTGGAAACCTAAAATTTTGAAATTCACCTGGAGCTGACGAAGCGCAACCCATGGAGGAGCGGATCGCCGGGTGTTGAGATTATAGCTACACGTATGTATCGGCGTCGATCTCAATTGCAAATCACAGCAAAGGCTGAGAGCTGATGATTTTCGTAATGCGATAGAATCTATGATTGGAATGTGCGTGTGTGTATGTGAGAGAGAAAATTAATAAATTAGGTTTTTTCTCTTAGAAAAACGAAATAGGAGTATTACAATTTCCTAATGACATTAATTTGTCAAATTATTCATAATATATCAAATTTTGAATAAAATAAGAATATATTATCAAATAAATTATGAAAGATTATTAAATTTTGGTATATCGCACATTTTTAAAATTTGAAAATAAAATTAGAATATATTATCAAATAATTTACAGTTTTATTTTTAAAAAATTACTATTTATAAAAACATATCTAACTAAAATAAAACATAAATTATCTTTGTGATAACTATTGATAAGTATTTTAATTTATTAATTTAATTATATTTAAATATTTATGGATTAAATGAAAATAATATTTTAATATAAAATAAACATGGTACATAGTAACAAAAATGAGAAAGACTAAAACACCCTTGGAATTACATTTAGGTTAAAAGTGAGGGAAAAGAGTATAAAAGACTCAAAATAGTGAAAAGGGGTCTGAAATGATATTATACCCATACGTAGAGGCTAACAACGCATTTTTTAAAACATAGGTTCCTCTGGCGTTCGACTTGTCATACGTAGGAGCTAATTTTATAGTTCACTCTTTCAGTTAGAAAAATGAAATAGGAGTATTACAATTTCCTAATG
This sequence comes from Salvia hispanica, assembly GCF_023119035.1. Lineage (NCBI taxonomy): Eukaryota > Viridiplantae > Streptophyta > Magnoliopsida > Lamiales > Lamiaceae > Salvia > Salvia hispanica. Next base: position 21,669,207 of record NC_062965.1, read on the forward strand.
ACATTAGTTTGTCAAATTATTCATAATATATCAAATTTTGAATAAAATTAGAATATATTATCAAAAATTATGAAAGATTATTAAATTTTGGTATATCGCACATTTTTAAAATTTGAAAATAAAGCAATTATCTAGTTATTCTCTTTTTAGACAAGTTATGCGCTGATGTAAGTAGTCAGTTTAATACATGTGAATAAAACGTTATTTCGAAATTAATGAGCGTTAGTCGTTTTATCCACGTATTTTAAATCAACTACCATATCAGTGCATAATTCGCTGAAAAAATAAAAAAATAAATAATTGTAAAAATCTCAATCTTCATGATGTTTTCTAGATTTTTTAAAAAATGTGTGATATACTACCTTCTTTTTTATATGACAATTTACCCATAATCAAAGGGAAATTGCGGAAAAACTTTGAGTCAAGTTAAAATTTTATAACCAGTCGAAAAAATAGTGTAACTAGCGAGCAGTTTTCAAGTAGGTCAAAAATTCTGACATGGCTAATACAATGCACTCATAGTGCTTGAAAATTTTCCTTTGTTCACAATTTTCCAACACAAGAGTAGCATGAAACATTGAAAAAATAGTGTCACTAGCGAGTAGTTTTTTGAGTAAGTCGAAATTCCGACATGGCTAATATAGTGCACTCTTAGTGCTCGGAAATTTGCTTAGTATCTCCTTGTTCACCGAGCACTATTTCCTTATATAAACTAGTTCGGTGTTTGGTATACACTTTTTTTTTATATAGTGCATGAACCATGCCCTCTTGCTATGCTCCTAACTTACAATAACTACTACTGCTACTATAATAGCAGTATGATATTATATCAAGCAAAACACAGTAGATAAGATCCACATAGAATAAAAAAATTAGAAAACCGACATAATTGAATATTTCTTCAATTTAATAAATGGCAGACAATGAGACAATTGCTACCTAGAGCCACCACATAAATCCACCATTAAACTTAACCAGTAATTGGGACAAATTAAATCAGAACATTCATTCATGCACCCTACTTCACTTAGGACATTCACAAAAACACATAATTATTGGTCAAGCTCAAATTGGCAATCAAATTCAAAGAATTTTCAAATGGTTGGTACAACAATAAAACTTTTTGTGCTATAATTGATATTTGTTCATGCGAATTTTTTTGTCCATTTTCATACAAATATTGATGGGGTTTGAATTTCTATTTGATGTTTATTTGAGTAGACTTGCCAACTTCCTTTTAAGGGGGACAATCCCACCTGACGTGTAATAATTGAGAAAGTGTGTTTTATTTTCCAGTCATTTAATTATTTCTATTTTATATTAAGAGTAAACTATCAAAATAATCCCTGGATTATGCGTTTATCTAGCCAATGAATCCTGAACTTTACAATCCCAGACAATCCTGGACTAAGCATTTATCTCGAAAATGGTCCCTTTTCACTGTTTCGTGACGAAAATACCCTTTTAGGGGGTTTTGGGGAGTTTGGGCAATTTGGTCTTTTTACATTTTAAATATGATATTATTTCATATATGTACTAACTCTGATATTATTTCAAAATTATCATTCTTCTTTCCTTTTGTCATCCTTCACTTTGCTTTTATTTCAAATATTAGATTTAATTTTATAAAATAAAATTTTAATTTTTTTATTTTTAAATATCAATAATTTTTTTAATTATTAAAATTACTATTAAATAACAAATTAATAGTTTTAATCAATATTTGATAGTGTCTAATATTTAATCAATAAGGTACGACGACGCCTTAGTTTTAATCAATATTTAATAGTTTTAATCATAAATAGATCATATAACACGATTTATTCCAAAATAAATATGCATCTAATGTATAGGAGAATTTGACTAAAAATATTATGAAGTTGACTAAATCATGTTATATACTATTTATGATTAAAACTATTAAATATTGATTAAATCTAAGGTGTTGTCGTACCTTATTGACTAAATATTAGACACTATCAAATATTGATTAAAACTATTAATTTGTTATTTAATAGTAATTTTAATAATTTAAAAAATTATTGATATTTAAAAATCAAAAATTTAAAATTTAATTTTATAAAATTAAATCTAATATTGAAATAAAAAAATAAAGTGAAGGATGACAAAAGGAAAGAAGAATGATAATTTTGAAATAATATCGATTTAGTACATAACTGAAATAATATCATATTTAAAATGAAAGACCAAATTGTCCAAACCCTCCAAAACCCCCTAAAAGGGTATTTTCGTCACGAAACAGTGAAAATGGACAATTTTAGAGATAAACGCTTAGTCCAGGCTTGTCTGCGAATATTTTTAAAATCCAGGGTTCATTGGCGAGATAAATCATAGTCCATGGACTATTTTTGTAGTTCACTCGACAATGGATGCAAATTATTATTGATTAGCCAATTTTTAGTGTTACACGCCAATTTTTAATTTAATTACTAACGAGAATAGATTTTCAGTTAACAAGACCTTCGTGTTCGAATCGCTTAATCAAGTTTATCATATAATAATATCAATCGAAAAACGATTATACTTTAATAAGTAGTATTTTGGCTAATTTTGTGATCTCGAATCTTAATAGTAGTATCTTGTAAGAATTAAATTAAACGGGAATCCAACTCTTAGCAAAATTGAATACGAGATGGATCAACATATTAAAACTATCTTGAAATACATAAATTCAAAAATATCAATAATTTTCATACATATATTTAAGTTGTGTATAATTTATAGTACTATTATTGGGTGACATGACATCATGTATGTATATCGTCGACACATTATTAAAAGTATTACGCAACTATACACGAGGCTTGATTATGACAATTAGGAGAAAAAATATTCATTAGATCATATTGTTGATTGTGAGTACAATAGGTTTATTTTATTGAGAATTTGAGATTGTATACGAGTCAATGAAAATTAATCATTTTAATTATAGTAAAATGTCTCGGTCGATTATTACTAACGAAAACCTTAAAAAGTCTCGGGTCGATTATCAATTCGGTACATGATGAAAACAATTCTAAATGATTTCAATATATGATATATCCATCACTCTCTCATATGTACATATATCGTCCATTTGCGTCGCCTTTAATTTATACTCCCTCCGTTCCATAACAATGGAAGCGTTTCTGTTCGGCGCGGAGATTAAGAAAAATTGTGTTAGATGAGTTAAGTAAAGAGAGAATAAAATGGAAAATAAAAAAGGTAGAGAGATGGAGAGAGAAAAAAATAAGAGAGAGTGTGAAGTATGTGTGGAAAAATGTGTTGATTTTTACTAAAAAGGAAAATGACTCTATTGCTATGGAACGCACCAAAATAGCAAAATGACTCTATTATTATGTAACGGAGAGGGAGTAGTATTTTTAAAGAATATAAGGATAATATTACCATGTGCACGATATTAATAACTAGTCACAACATATAATATAAGATTGACATTTTTTTTTGTTTAATTATAGCTATTCATGGAAATACTTGTATATATCATGATCGGGTAATGATAAAATGCAAACTTATATATTATACAAACTCAAAACTTCCCAACACAGCTTCAACACAGTTTCAATACAATATCAACACAATGTAAAATTTCAAGATTTTAATGTCAACACAATATCAATCATTGACTACCGTTGAAATTCTGTTGACATTTTTATGTTGATGTTTTTTTGTGATCTGTTGACATTTTTCAATGGTCCAGAGCATAGTTTTGAGTTTGTACAATATTTAGAGTTTCCATTTAATCGCATCCCTATCATCATCCCTATTAGATTTGAAAAGGCAAAACAAAATTATGATCACTGTATATTAACATCGAAATAGCTCCGATAATACCATATGTTGTTTAATTCACTTGCTACAAACTATATATTGTAATATTGGTAATATATACGATTATACGTACTACAAAAATAACGTACGAAGATAAATTTTTTCATTGCAACCAACCGAATGTCCGAATAAAATCATCATAAAATTTATAGATCACGAATTCAGACAACACAAAATACGTTATCAAGATCATTTTTTCATTGTAACTAACCGAATGTTTGAATAAATGATCACAGAATTTAAAGATCACGAATTCCGAAAACACAAAATTAATAACGCGTGCCAATATCGATCTTTTCATTGCAACTGACTGAATGTCTGAATAAGTGATCATATGATTTAAAGATCATGAATTTGAATCACACAAGTACTTTATAGTTTATATCAAAACTCGAAACCTTTTTATTTTATCATATGATACAAAACTAATCTAGATTGATTTATAATATAATTATATTATCAAGAATCAGTGCAATCTTGCCAGCAGATGAGCAAGACGATGCAGCGGCGGAGGATGTAAAATCTGGCTCTTTGCTCCTTCACCACGCGGCCGGAGCTCCGCCGGAATGATCTCAGCGGCCCTCTTCCGTGTCTCTCGCAGAAGCTCATTCTTTCTCTTCGTTCGCCGCTGTAGTTGGACGCTAGTGTGTTCGATATATGAGAGATTTGGTAAACTATCTTGATGCTCTTATGGTTATGAGAGGGAGATGGAGAGAGTTGAAGGATAGAGTGCTAAATTACTATCTTGATTCATACATATAAAGGGAGAGAGAGAGAGACATGAGGGAGACATACTAAACTATCTTGATGCTCTTATATAAAATAATTAAATAAAATATAATAAAAATATTACTCCCTCCATTCTGCGGTAGTGGAGGTGTTTCTAACCGGCGGACAATTTAAAAAAATTTGTGTTAAGTGAGTTAAGTAAAAGATGAATAAAGTAGGAAATGAAAAGGTAGAGAGATGAAGAGATAATAAAGTAAGAGAGAGTAAAGTAACTGAGAAGAAATATGTTGACTTTTACTAAAAAGGTAAATGACTCCACTACTATAGAAAGGGGAGAGTACTTTCTTGATTATTTTTTTTATCGTAGAACTTTAAAATAGATGAGTTATCTACCTTGCCAAATAACCTGGTATTCTGTAGTAGGAGAAAGAGATGAAGGAGATATATAGAGTGCTATACAATCATCATGCTTTTAATGTGTGTGCAAGAGAAAGAGAGAGAACAATTATCTAGTGCATGCTCTTATATGTTATCAGATCAGAATGTGTGTGCTCTTTTGGGTGTTTGTGTGTATGTGCGTGGCTGAGAGAGCTTCATTTTAGGTTAAGTTTGAGTGTTGTTGTAATTTATGAATGTATTGTTGAATTTCATTATCTAGTGAATGGATTGTTTTGGTTGATTTTATTTTAAAAGAATATATGGTGGGACACAATCACACCATGCACTTCACTTAAAGGAATTTGATTGACGATATATAGCACTCGAAAAATGAATTGGAACTTAGCATTTTATTAGTAAATAAATGAAAAAGTGATTTAGAGCATTATTGAAACTATTGAATTGGAGACAAAAATATAGACATGTGAATAAAATAAACCAACTCAAAGTTTTCCATTGCACATGGCACAATAGTGTGTTTGTCAAAGTTTATGTCAAGTGACAAGTGATGTTTTATAATAGAATTGCAATGGATTTTTAATTTTGTAATAAAATTTATTTTTATGAGTTTCGAATTTTGAAATATTATTACTCTTATATACACTTTAAATAATTATCGATTCAAATTTATATAAATGATTCCATCAAAAAGGAAAAAAATGTATCCAATACTGACAAGTCAAGTGCAAACTAAATGGAAGGTCGGAAGTCAGTCGGATGTCCAAGCAAACTCTAGCCTGAAAAATGATACTCGAGTTTAGTTCAAGCCTAAGAATACTTTGACGAGCCTAGCTCAAGCATGTTTGTATTCGGATCAACTAGACTAGTCTACAATTAAAATTACCATTATTTTAGTTCGACTCGATTTGATTCGAGTCGACTCGCCTTGAATTAATGTTGATTTTAAATTTTTGGACCTGTAGTAGATCTATTAAAATTGGGCTCATTGATATCTTCTAAATTAAATGGGCTATTTTATTAAAAAGGGGCTAAAAGTGGATGAATTTTCTAAATCGACCAAATATTTCCTGAATCTACTGTTTGCCCCAAATTTGAAGATACGAAGTTGTGATGATTACTGAAAAAGTTTCCCCAAAATGAAGCTGAAAAGATTTGTTTCAATCCCAGTTTTATCAGTAATTACTCTAGTTGGATTCGTTTACTACATGACCGTGTTTGTGTTCATTGAAGATTGGATTGGATTGGAGAGCTCAGCTGGATTTCTCAACTCTTTGATCTTCACTGCTTTGGCTTCTCTGTGTGTATTTTCGTTTCTAGTGTGTGTTCTAGCGGATCCCGGCGGCGTTCCATCTGGATTTCTCCCTGATGTTGAAGAGAGCTACGCCTCAGATCAGGAAATCAAGAGAAATGTGAGCTGTTTCTACACTCGTTTTAGCAATTTCGAATGAAATTGGGGCAAATTAGGCTTATGTGAAGATTGAATTATTGATTATGCCAATTTATGATCTGTGTTTGTTTGTGTCGGTTTTAGCTTTTCTGTTTCTGGATGAATTCTGTGAAAGTTCATTGCAATTTTCTCTTGAAATAAGAAGAAAGCATACATTTTGTGAATTTTGGGGATTTTAACACCTGCAATTTTAATTTAGGTGTATGGAGCATTAGCAACTCGAAAAATTCGAGATTAGTAGCATTCTTAGGGGTTCCGGAGCAATTCATGGAACTATTAGGTTTGTGCATTTGGTTTCAGAGATGATGTTCTGTTTTGGTGGAATTGATAAACACTGCTGTATCATTTTTAGTTATCCGAAGATTGCTAATCCCTACCTTCGGATGAGATTGAGTGTTTCTACTGTTATTACTTTTCACACTTCTTTTCTATGTCAATGTGAGGGCCAACTTCTGCAGCCTTTTAGGATGAGTAGTTATATTATAATTCAGTGAATAAATAATAATCTCTAGGATCGTATTAGGCATCAACCGGTGACAATTTTCAGTGGTAGTCATTGAATGTCTCCCACGTAGTTTGTGAGTAGTGAGTAAATGAATTTTTCGGTATTTCATTCTTCTCAATAACAAAAGTACATCTGCTGACAGAAAGATCAAATGTTTTTATACCTCCACTAATCAATTAACTTATGTGAATTATCAGGATAACTTAGTCTTCTTGCCACATGTTAATCATAGATAACAAGCTAACAAATATTATGTAGAAAGGAAATGTTACACTGCTAAAATCTGATGATTCTGTGAAACCATGTCCAGTGAGAATCCGAGTTTTCCACCTTTTTTTATTTTATTAGACGTGATTTCTGATTTCCTACCATAAGTGAGAATACTTCACTGGTCAAACTTATGTAGTACAGTATTATTTTTCTAAAATACAAAAGAATCTTGTATCATTCTAATTTAGGATTAATACCTTTCAGGGTGTGGTTCCGAAGAAATGTGATAAGTGTTCGGCATACAAGCCTCCTAGAGCTCATCATTGCCGTGTCTGCAGAAGGTGTGTTCTGAGGATGGTGGGTGCCTTTTAGACGTATCGATTTCTCATGTAGCATCAAAGTCCCATTATTATCTTGTAATCGATCTTCCTTTCAGGATCACCACTGTACCTGGATTAATAACTGTGTGGGACAGAGAAATTATAAGCCGTTTCTTCTTTTAGTCTTCTACGCAACTGCTGCAACCACATACTCTGCGGTATGCATAAACATGTATTTCTATGTACATTAGTTGATGTTTTTTCGTATTATGATTTATTTTTCTCCATTCACAGGCTATCATAATTAGCTGCATAATCAAGGACTGGGATACTGGTGCCAGTTCCACTTCAAAGACCTTTCGAGTAAGTTTCTCTTAGATCTTTATTCTGCCACCAAGTCCATGTCTGTTGCATACTATAATCCAGAACAAGATACTTGGTTGATAGTTCTCCTTTTTAGTCCCTTTCTGTCTATTTAAAATCTAGGATGGCTCATTTTCAGCTCCGAACTAAGCCACAGTGTTTTGTAACCTTAAATCATCTATTGGTTTTTAAGAATGTCTCATTGAGTTGTTTGTAACTTTCAGATTGGTATTGGATCGTGGATTACTGCTTTAAGTTTGACACTTGGAAGTCTCTTAATCTGGAATATATATCTTGCTTCTCATAACATGACAACTATAGAGGTAAGGATCGTGTCTTGACCATTTATCACTACTTCACTCATATCCAACTGTGGTAATGAATTCTAATGAATGGTCTGTCAATGATTTACTTCTCAGTACCATGAGGGAAAACGAGCTGCTTGGTTGGCGAGGAAATCTGGACTGAGCTACCACCATCCTTACGATGTTGGCTTTTACAAAAACACAACCCTGGTCTCACCTTACCTTCTTCTCAGTGCCTACATCTGATTGTCCATAGAAAGGTTTTGTTTCATATCCGAAATATTACCTACGAATATCAGCTGAAGTTGGAATATCTTTCTTGATCAGGTTTTGGGTTCTAATATGCTAAAATGGCTTTGGCCAACGGCAACCAGTCATATCAAAGATGGACTTAGCTTCCCTACCACACGTGAAAGCTCGTAACCCGCATTGATCTTGTAACATCTCCTGAAAACAGCCAATTTCCCTCGACTCGGTTATCTGCAGTATGTGTTGGATCACAGTGGCATCTGCATCTCCTCTGGGTAAAATACCATGTTTATGCTGACTGGGAAAATGCATTCAGACCTCTCTAAATGCTTGATATCATATATGCTCGAAACTGGTAAGTACTATTATTTTGAAAACCATAGACTGTGCTCTCGCAGATCCTAACAATCTCCGCTTAAACTTCATTCAAAACATTGCTGGAGTATATACAAATTCCTTCTGTACAGATTGTATAGTATTTGTCCTCAATTAATCAACTTTGTTGGCAACAAAGCCCTTTTTACTGTCTCTCATTACCAATGCCTGGCATGTAGTCGCTGCTCGAGTTTAGATGATCCAACCGATACTTGTGCATCATAACATGTAGGATTTGTGTCGCATGTGATCTGACACATAATATACATGAATATATACATCGGTCTGTCAGTCGAGCTGATCGGACTATCCTGATTCAGCTGAGATTAGGGAATGAATTAGGGTCTAAAATCTACATATTGTTTCATGTTTAGTTGAATGCAAAAAAATCTGTGAGATGATTGAAAATCTAATGGATGATGAGAGGGGCATTTGATATTCAGACAAAGGCATTTGGCAAGATTGAAAGTGAAACTAACCTTATGTTGTCTAATTGAAGAACTCCCAAATTTGGTTTCAAAGTGCTGTCTTTTACGTCTCCTAACCCTACATGTGGAGAACTTATCCACATTGTGGATTGTGATGTCTACTTCATGATAGATTGACATACATTTTCTTGATTGAACTGGTCTTTCAAGATTAAATTGTCACGTGAGTATTAATTTTGTTAAGGGGGATGATAACACTCATCAGCCAGAGCTAATCCTATGTCGCATTATTTTAAGGTTAAGTACAGTGATGTATCTATCCAACTAATAAATATTCATAAGACTTAATTTTGTCCAATCCATCAAGTTGGACACCATCAATGAGTTTACAGCTCTGATGTGATTCTTTATACTTCTTCCGTCCTATAAAAATATGAACAATTAAAATGACACGAGAATTAATGCATAATTGGTAAAGTAAGAGAGAGGATGTGAAGGGTAGTTAAAGTATGTGTTTAATTTTGTAATAGTGGATCGTAGTATAAGTTGTAAATAAATTGATGTATATATATAATGAGTTGAGGATAACATTCCATGAATATAAATGCTCATACTTTTGTGGGACGGATGAAAATGAAAAATGCTCATATTTTTATTGGACGGAGGATGTGTAAGAATGCTAAGAAGGCAAAACCGTTGAGCCAGGCAAGGATTAGCCTGGCTCAAGACCACCAAGCCAACAAGGGAAGTTGGGTAGGATCAGGCCCATCTTTGGGGGTTATTTGCCCGTCCGAAAACGTCAATAGTTTTCAGGCCATCCGTGGGCTTACTGCTTACATAAACTTTTTAGGTCATTTTCGATGACAGACGTTTTTCGACCTTAAAAAAAAGGCTAAAATTTTGGGACGAATTATATTCAAAATTTATATTACTAGTGTGGAACAAAAGGAACTGAGTCATAGTGACATTGGTTGGTAAACCAAATTATGTTGTGGTATCATTATGGTTCAAAGATAAGTATAAGTCAAAACTATATTAGAAAAAGAAAATCGAATTGAAATTAATCAAGAAGCGTTTGGATAATGCTAGAAAGTGATGTCAAGGTTGTCCTAGAACATTAAAGATGTCACAAGAGTATTTGAGATCCACTTTTCAGATTTAAACGATTGATGTGGACATGTGATTAATGAAGTAAAGAAAGATTTAGCTCATCAAATTTAAACATTAAATCTTTCGATTCTCAGGTTAGATTCTTTGAATTTCAAATGAAAAAATAAAGGAGTGGAATAGATTTTTACTTTATCGATGAGATCAGTGAAAAATGCAAGGATGTGTGGTCTATTTGCTTTTGTTTCTTGTGTTCATATGTTAATTTTTTACAGTAGATTTGGATTGAATATATTGCTTTCATTATTTTTATAAGTATTTTTATTATGTCATTGTTCTATTAGTCATAGTTGAGTATTTTATAACACTTAAAAAACTATTTTTGTATTTTATATAAGAGACAAATGGAGGGAGTTGATGATATCAACATCTACCTAAACTTAAGATAATGTTGCCTTAAAAAAAATACTCATACAATAGGTTAGTTGATGATGCTATTTGCTGTTTTTTCTTGCAATGTATAAAGACTATATAGACCTTGAGACGATAATTACCATCAATTTATTTATTTTTAATGGATGACATCAAAGATTTTGCTTTTGTAGCATCTACTAATTGGGCACGAGATTTGTGTGATTAATCCTAATTTGGTTGGACCACATAGTTTGTGGCATACACTTGTACATTTAACTACACAATAAACAATATTATATGTCAATTATGAAAGGTAAATTATGAGCTCAAGTTGATGTGGTAAGCCAATCAAAGGTAAAAGTAAAAAAGGACTAGAATTTGGAATCTTCAAAGATTCATGATTCATCCACTTTCAAATAAATAAAAAGATTCATAATTTTTGCTCTTAATAAATAAATTTTCCAAGGTTTGTGGTAAAGATTCATCAACAAATAAAATGACCAATAACTTTTTCTCTTACTAAATAAATATTCCAAGGCTTGTATTAATTGGTAAAATAATTTTCTTATAAGAAATAAGTCGGGAGTTTTGAATTATCATAACCATGATTATAAATGGGAAATTATTATTTATTTTATTTGAAAAATCTGAATAAATTATTGGAGTTCGAATCATCAACAATAATAAATAAAAGTATTATTATCTTGATACCATTATTAGATGTCTGCACTTTATTGGGCATGAACAGCATATTAAAGGTATTTACTTGTGATCTCAATGTTTGAATTAAATAATCCTTTAATGAGTAGATGATTTCATGTAACGTAACACTAACTTAATTGAAGGTGCTCAACTCATAACTGTGCATGTCAAATTGTAGATTATACTTTTAATTATCCTTTTATTATATTACTAAGAGTAATTATAATTTATATTATGACCTTTAATTAATACTACTTTTCACTGTCGCTTGAAATGATTGAATAATCCTACAAGAATATCTAAAACCATTTTATTTATTGAAGTTGAAAATAGAAAAAATTATCTTAAAGTAAGGACATATACACCTAAAAATTTAAAGATGGCTAAATAAATTGGAAAAAAAATCGAAGTTTAGCCTAAAAAATAATAAATCAAAATGAATGATATAGTAGTTTATATTATTCCTTACTTAATAATTTAAGCTAGACAATTTTATTGTAATTATTATGTCTATTAGATAATTAAATATTCCTAAAGTTTACAAATCTAACCCTTTTTTTATAAATACAACATAAGTTATCCATAAAAAATTATTAGCAGTAATTATATTTCATAAATAATATTGTTAGGAATAATATTTTTAGAAATATTTTTTTTAATAATATTATAACAAATGGGGTTATTTTAAGATTCAATATACCCACGAATGACTCAATTATTCAATCTTGTCGTCACACTTAATTCCCTACAGCAAAAATCCCAGTAGGTATATATGTGTTCATATAAGTGTTTATATGTCTACATACATCAGCCATTCAACTATTGCGAAGCAGTGAATGTTATTAGCTGTTTTATCTGTTCACAGATATACTCTCACTGTGTGTTTGCTGAGGTTAAGAGGTGAAGTTTATTCTATGGTGGATCTTGAAGATTCGGAGCAGAAAAGAATCATTTTTTTTTTCTCAAGCAATTATTTACAATAAAGTTAAAACCTTTTTTTGTCCCAGAATTCCGTTAGCATAAAAAAATTGAATCTTTTGCAGTTTTTGCAATTCTCTACAAAGATTAGACCTTTCCCTCTCTCACTCTCTCCAATTACTGTATATGTTGGCATGCTGAGTTCTTGAATTAGCTGAGCTTAGTTGAGGAAATAGGATTTATGATTTTGTTGTGAATAATGTGTGTATTGTTAGAATCCCAAATGCTAAGAAATTTGATCGGATTACTATTTGCAGCAGCATTTTAAGTATTGGCCTATTGGGGCTTTGATAAACGTTGGAGCTACTGCATATTTGTCCTTTCTCCATTGCTGAAATGATTAAATTATGACTCAATATTATAATAATGCCTTAGGTGAATAATTGCACATGTATTTATTCACATGGCCTTTTCATTCTGTGGATGGGGATTTGAGGTGGGAGAATATTGATCTGCTTTTTTTGTTTGTTTCTGATCTAGTGTCAGTGAATGGCTGTCTCTAAAAGTGGCTTAACTTTGTGGTTTTGAATTTGGATTTTGGAAGGTGTTTGGAGGGAGAGGAGTAGAGAATGATGAAGAACTCAGTGTCAGAGCAGAGCTTCTACATAGAGAGTGAGGATGAGGAGGAGGTGGAGGTGTCTGGGAGAGCTGATGGTGATGATGAGGGTGAGGAAGCTGGGAACGGTTCTGATTCGTCGAATTACTGCAGTGATAACGACGACAATGATGATGGGGATAGGGAGCAGAGCAAGCCCAATTCCCTCAACCCCTCTTGGCCTCAAAGTTACAGGTTGCTTTTCATCTTTGTGTTTGTCTGTGTGTGTTTGTGCAATCAGAGAGAGAGTATTGATTTTAGGCTTTGTTGGTGCTGGATTCTGTTGTTGGATTTTGAGCATTTCTAGAGTTCACCAGCTTGTTACTTTTCAGCTTGGGAGAGAGGTTCATGTTGATGCTGGATTTTGTTGTTGGATTCTTAGCATTTCTTGAATCCTCTTTTAGTTCTGATTTATGTTGTTTGATTTTGAGCATTTCTAGAGTTCAACAGCTCTTATGGAGAGAAAGAGACTTATGTTGAATTGTTGATGCTAAATTTTGTTTTTAGATTCTTATCATTTCTTACATCCTCTTTTGGTGCTAAATTCTGTTTTTGGATTTTGAGCATTTCAAGAGTTCACCAGTACTTATTCAGTAGAGAGAGAGGTCTATGATGATGCTTGATTTTGTTGTTAGATTTGTAGCATTTCTTGAATTCTCTGTTGTTGGAGTTTGAGCATTTCTACTGCTCACCACTTTTTCGAGAGGGAGACTCATGTTGATGCTGGTTTTTGTTGTTAGATTCAAAGCATTCTTTCAATTCTATGTCTGTGCTGAATCCTACTGTTAGATTCTGAACATGTAGCTGTTTTTCCTAGCCAGTTCGAGTAATTTCACACGATTAAGAACTTCTACAACGAACTCAAGCCTTCTCTAGGTAGCTCATCGAATGACAGTTAGAAAACTCATATGCTAATTTATGAAAATCTGTCCTAAACCGATGTTGGAATGTTGAGACGGGCTATGTTCATGGCGTTCGACAGTGGTTTCCTAAAACGGATTTTTGAAAGTCCCGGTTTTTGACTTAAATCTGCTGTATTGTATAAACCTGTCACAGGCAATCCATTGATCTATACAGCAGCGTCCCATCTCCGAGCCTCAACTTTCTCGGGACGCCCTCATTATCTCGTTTAGGCAGCTCGTTCCTCTCATCGTCCCTTACAAGGAGACACACTCCCGAGATATTACCTACTCTCAGCAAGCCTCTTATACCCGAGGCTGAGAAGAGTAAAGAAAGACGAAGCTCACACTCTCTCCTTCCGCCTATCCCATCGAGGAAGTCTAGTTTGAAGAAAATAACACCTGATGGCAAATCAGCAGTCTCACACGAGCTCCCGATTGCTCGCCACAGCTCATACGGCCAAGCTGTGCTAAATGGTAATTGCTCGTCAATTTTCCTATCAAACGAAGTTTTTTTGTTGATCGTGTAAAGAGATGTTATGCTTCGATTTTAGGCATGAATGTACTGTGTGGAGTCGGAATCCTTTCGACTCCTTACGCTGTCAGAGAAGGAGGCTGGCTCGGGCTTTCCATATTATTGATCTTTGCTGTACTTTCTTACTACACCGGAATCCTCCTCCGCCTCTGTTTGGACAGTACACCGGGGCTTGAGACGTATCCCGACATTGGCCAGGCTGCATTTGGCACCATAGGCCGTGTCGCCATATCTGTAAGTGTTACTTCAGAATCGAATTTAAGAGAAAACGATGAATGTTCGTTGCAGGCATTGATTCTCCGTTCTGTCTCGTTTTGCAGATTGTTTTGTACGTGGAGTTATACGTAAGTACTTCTAACAACGACTCTTAACTTTATCGCGTTTATGCAAATTAACCGTAGTTATCGTTTACAGGCTTGCTGCGTTGAATACATTATTTTGGAGAGCGATAACTTGTCGTCGTTATTTCCAAACGCACATCTAAACCTCGGAATTATCCAATTGGACTCTCCCCATCTTTTTGCCGTGGCGGCCACCTTGGCCGTCCTTCCAACCGTTTGGTTACGGGATATGAGCATCCTCAGTTACATCTCCGGTGAGCACCGTCGTTTAGTGCTGCCAACGAGCTTTATCTTAACTATCTGACCGTATTTTGTTCGACACTATCAGCTGGCGGAGTCATTGCATCGATCTTAGTAGTCGCGTGCTTGTTTTGGGTCGGATTAGTGGACGAAGTCGGATTCCAGACGAAAGGGACAGTTCTAAACCTTTCTTCTCTACCCGTTGCTATTGGTCTCTACGGGTATTGCTACTCGGGGCACGCTGTTTTTCCCAATATTTATACGTCCATGGACAAACCGAGCCAGTACCCTTCCGTTCTCCTCACGAGGTACGCATAATTTTGTTTCGTTCCTTAAACCATCGAACCTCTGAGACGGCCTCTAAATGCTCGATTTTGACTATCTGTTTTGTACGATTCTGTCACTAATGTCTGAACCTCGCGACTAAATGATGGCTGCAGCTTTGCAATCTGCACCGTGATGTATGGTGCGGTTGCTGTGCTCGGATACATGATGTTTGGCGAGTCGACACAATCACAGTTCACTCTCAACATGCCTCAGGACTTACTTGCCTCTAAAATCGCTGTGTGGACAACGGTATGTCTGATTCTCTTCTCGTAGCTTAATATATTAGATAATGACGTCGTTTCCATCTCGTATTTTGCTTCGTTTGCTTCTGTTAAGCTCTTTGTTACATGTTCTTTTGCAGGTTGTGAATCCATTTACAAAATATCCTTTTCACAATTCATCGATTCAATCGTTTTCTATACTATACCTCTAGACGTTTATAAACGATTAGAATTCTGGTCGAATGTTAGGAGTTTTATCGATGTAGGACTAGAACGATAAGTCATCCATCAACCAGAGACCTAACGAAAAAGAAATCATCGATTGATAGAACATTTTCTTCCTTAACTTCGAACACGTATGCATTAACCATGTCTCCCGTGGCGATGAGTCTGGAAGAGCTGATCCCGTCTAGCCACTCCAAGTCGTATATGTATTCAATCCTCATTCGTACAGCATTGGTTGTATCCACGTTGATCGTAGGCCTCAGCATCCCCTTCTTCGGTATGCCTCCCTTACTCGTTAATTCTCGTTCGATTTAGTCCATTTGTGTTACAATGAGTCTGTCGATCCATGAGAATTACGAAAATGCCACTGGGACCGGACGGTCTTACACGAGTTTTTGTGCCACACAGGTCTCGTGATGGCATTGATCGGCTCTCTACTCACCATGCTAGTAGTAAGCATTCTTTTTCTTCCCACCTCGACGTTTACCCTCTCGTATAGTTTTCCATTCCACAACGCGATTTCACTTTCTGCAGACGTTGATTCTTCCGTGCGCGTGCTACTTGAGCATCTTGAAGGGGAAGGTCTCCGTGTTTCAAGTAAGGCCGATTTCTCACACGAGTAGGGTTTTTTCTCTGCTCTTTTCGAACTTGATGGCATCTTTTTTTTCGTGTTTGCTGCAGGGATCGATGTGCATACTGGTGATCGGAGTAGGCGTGGTTTCGTCGGCGTTCGGAACCTATTCAGCCCTCTCCCAGATTGTCCAGAATTTGAGCTCATGAATGTTTTGCAGTGTGTTTGTTTCTTACACATCATATTCATATACTCAATTTCTTCAGCATTCTCTCTACCTAACACAGTAGTGTTGGGAATTGTTAGTTAGTTAGATATTAGTGTGTGATTTTTCATGAATTTTGACATTGTTTTTGTTGCCTTTTGCTGTAAAATCCCATGCTTTTAGAAATTTGCTTCGACGAAAAAATGTATCACAATTTCCATTTCGGTCATTCATCAAAAGTGTATCACTTTTTTATCCCTAACTCTACTTATATATAGTGAATTTATTTCTCTATTCAAAATACTAGTACCAAACATTGTAATTCTAATGAAAGCAGACCGATTTCTCAACAGGAGCTCGAGATTTCGCCGCTTTCGATGGAATTGGTGCCCATTTCCAGCGAATCCCATTTCGATCGCGTCATCGCCGAGGCTCAACATCTCGATGAATCCGTCGTCATTTTATGGTCTCTCTCTCCTATACATTTATCGATTTCTCAATTGAAGGATGTTTCCCCCCTTTTATTTAGCTGTATTTCTCAGTGAAAAAGATTGTATTTTTATTTTCTGTTTTCCCCCTTTTGATTGCTAGTTTTCACGAATAATTTAGCTGAAAAAAATGCTTTTTCTATTCATTATATACCTTATTTTGTAGCTTATGTGAACATGGTTTCGGTTATTTGGGTAAATAGGGATATGAATATGTTTATTCTAAAGGTTACATTGGAAAACAATGCTTGAGAATGTTATTCTCATATCTTCATTATGATGCATTTGATCACAAGAAAGAGAAGTGAGGCTAGAAGCTTCTTGTAAAACGAATCTTGAGGTATTTGATATTCGATTAGTCGGTT
Organism: Salvia hispanica; assembly: GCF_023119035.1. Lineage (NCBI taxonomy): Eukaryota > Viridiplantae > Streptophyta > Magnoliopsida > Lamiales > Lamiaceae > Salvia > Salvia hispanica. The sequence goes on from NC_062965.1 coordinate 21,686,602, forward strand.
CAGTAGCACACGGATGTCCTATGGTAGAACGAGAAATTATTTCCACGAGTTCTTGAAATTGTTATAACTAGAATTTGACATCTTTTGTTGCATCACCTATGTTGTGAGTTTTTTGCACATAATCAGTTTCTTGTTTTGATCTATTTATGCATTGTTTAGGCTGAGAATATGAAGTATTTCGATATGTAGGATGGCGAGCTGGTGCAGGAAGTGCATCTTTTTGAAGCCAAAACTCGAAAAACTAGCAGCCGATTATCATCCAAGGTATGCATCCACCATTTCTCTTGCTATATAATGCTCTAATGAAGTCTGAATTCCTTCTTTTTCATCACCAACTGATGCAGAGTAAGATTCTACTCAGTGGATGTCAACAGTGTTCCACATAAGCTCGTTGTTCGTGCTGAAGTCACCGTAAGTTCATCTATTTTCCCCAACATACTTCACCGAATCCTCACTCACTGACGCTCTTTTTTCTGTTCTTTTTGTGTTTCCTTTGTTTCTTTGATTTGCAAAACACACACAGAAGATGCCCACGATACAGGTAAAGCCCGTTCTTTTAAAGGCAAAATGCCCGTTTTTTTGGGGTTCTCAGATCTTGTGTTGGTTTTGCAGCTATGGAGAGATGGCAAGAAGCAGGCAGAGGTGATCGGAGGCCATCATAAAGCTTATTTGGTAGTAAACGAGGTTCGAGAAATTATAGAAAATGAAATTAGTTTGTAAAACAAAAATCGGAGATTATTGACAGATTCACCGGTGGCATAGATCTCCAATGAAGGCCGCCACAAGTTTGACGATGAACTCTATACCGATAGATATTTTGAAATTACCTACGGATTTTTCCATCACGGTAAATCCCGATTTTTTGTAGTGCCGTCTCTTTTTGTATAATCTTGAATTAGTTGTATTCAGTTCGGCTCAATTCGATTCAATACAATTTATGCAATTATGTGTCATTGACATCTTAATTGGAACGGATGAAGTATTATTTATTGTAGTGTCGGATTAGAAATAAAAACGGTAAATGTAAAGCAAGACGAAGAAGAAGAAGAAAGAATGAAAAAAAGAAAAGCTACCAATCAATAAATATAATTTTGAACTTGACGGTATTTATTGGTAGCATTTTCCACGATTCATTCACAATGTTCATTTATACTTTTAAGAAATTATTTTAGAATCATCAAATTGTTCAGATATTTTTGTGTAAATAATTGTATGACACTATATCACCTCTAAACTTAATTCTACATAGTATGTCTCTATTGACACTATATTGGCTCTAAACTTAATATATATACGTCTTTATTTCATCTCGTATTTCACTATATCGTACACACGACGTGCACTGATGAAATAAAATACGAGACGAACACGCATGTCGGCGTGAAGATTTATTACTGTACACACATGGAAACCTACAAGAGAATAAACAGGGCTCCCTAAAATTCTAATCTACAAACTAAATGAAATTGAATAATGAAAGAATATGCAATCAAATGTTGCCAACCATGTAGCTATGCACAGCTAGAGAGTAGATGCTTCGACGAGCCACATAGTGAGCCCTGCATGCAATGATCACCACCACCTTCGCTTCTTCTTCTTCTTACTCTCTTCCTCTGGCAGCTCTACAGACGAAACATGATGGCGTTAGGAATGAAGGCTCGTTCATAGACGCCTTTCAACAACTACGGTAACAAAAACGAGTAAAATATTTACCTCCTAATGGATATATCGAGTTGTAGTGGACCTCGGCCCAGAAGCTCAAGAATAAAGCTGCATTGCCAACAGAGGATACAACGGAAAACGAGTAAAGGATACGTTACTTGAAAACGAAAAAGAAGATGTGTATGAAGCATAAGATGTGAAGAGAGCTTACTTCTATCAGACTTCTGTTCAGTCTGTGGAAGGATCTCGATGTAGCATGTATCCTTGTATGATGTAACGACGAACAATTTGATCCCGAACTGCCAAAACACGACACGTTCATATATAGCTATACAGCAAGAACTTTATAACAGGAGTAGAAACAAAACCGTTACCCAATCTGCAGCAGCCTGCAACGTGAGGTGATCGCCCCATTCCCCGTTCCTAAAATCGATGAAAATTTATTAGATGAGTGGCGAAAAAAGATAAGAGTGGAGTTTGGTAGGTCAGAAGGGTGCTCTACTTGCTCATTTTCTTTATGTAATCACCATAAGCCATCGGGACAAAATTTTCGTACAAGTCTCGTCGTAACTTCAGCTGGAAGATTGCACATAATAAGATACGAGCGTTTGAAGTAAATTCGGTTTCAAGAGAAAGGACTCCAAGTCAGGTTGGATTGGTAAACGAACCTGGTTGACCACTTGTTCTCTAACGAATTTGTGATGATCTGAGGCCCGGTATATTTGATCAGACAACGAACGGAACTGCACAAGAATGTGAATCGATTTAATTTTACTACATGATACAAAGACATACGAGAAGGCAAGAACATGCTAAAAACAACCAACCTGACAGTTTCCATCTCCCAAAATTTTAAGTTCAACCAAATCATACAACTTCAATCTGATGCCAACAACAAAAAATGCACGAGTTAAGAACCGTAGCACACGAGAGTGATTCACTGCACGGAATGTGAAAAGCAATCGTTTCAAGAATTATTTGCATAAGCATGATAATGTATTGACTAGAACTAGAGCTCGAGAAGCACAAGATATCGTTGAAATAGTAAAAACTAAATGCAAAAATTACACAGCGATAAGGAACTTTGGAGACGAAACCTGTTCAAAAGCCTTTGATGGTCTGATGTAGCTTCATCAACGGAGGGTATCTCGCCGTTGGTTTTAGGAACATGCTGTTAAGGAAATAAGCACAAAGAAAGAATTAAAGCCAATGCGTCGTCCCTTCAAAGACTCTGCCCGTAGCACAAGAGGAAATTAGGCTAGCTTACAGGAATAGGAACCAGCTGATTCAGCCTTTTCCCCAATTCACCATCAATAGCCGAATCATTTTCAATCTCCGGTAGTGTCTCCAGCCACTCTGCCATCAGTTAAGTAAGTTTTAACAACAAATAAAACGAGGTAGAGAAGAAAGCTCTTTCGAAGACGCGTTTCAACAACGATGGTAACAAAAAACGAGGAAAATATTTACCTCCTAATGGATATATCGAGTTGTAGTGAACCTCGGCCCAGAAGCTCAAGAATATAGCTGCATTGACGACAAAGGATACAACGGAAAACGAGTAAATGATACGTTACTTGAAATCGTTGGGATGGAAACGAAACAAGATGTATAAAACACAAAATGTGGAGAGATTACTTCTATCAGACTTCTGTTCGGTCTGTGGAAGGATCTCGATGTAGCATGTATCCTTATATGATGTAACGACGAAAATTTTGATGCCAAGCTGCCAAAATACGACACGTTCATATATAGCTATAGACTATAGAGCAAGAACATTGTAACAGGGTAGAAACAAAATCGTTACCCAATCTGCAGCAGCCTGCAACGTGAGGTGATCACCCCATTCCCCGTTCCTAAAATCGATGAAAATTTGTTAGACGAGTGGCGAAAAAAGATAGAGTGGAGTATGGTAGGTCAGAAGGGTGCTCTACTTGCTCATTTTCTTTATGTAATCACCATAAGGCATTGGGACGAAATTTTCGTACAAGTCTCGTCGTAACTTCAGCTGAAAGATTGAACATAATATAAGAAATGAGCGTTTAAAGTAAATACGGTTTCAAGACAAAGAACACCTAGTCCGATTGAATTGGTAAACGAACCTGGTTGACCACTTGGTCTCTCACAAATTTGTGATGATCTGAGGCCCGATATATTTGATCAGATAACGAACGAAACTGCACAAGAATAGGTTGATTTAATTTACGAACTCTGTATGATGGCAAATACATATGAGAAGACAAGAACATGCTAAAAACAACCGACCTGACAGTTTCCATCTCCCAAAATTTTGAGTTCAACCAAGTCATACATTTGCAATCTGATACAGAACAACCAAAAATGCACGAGTTAGGAACCGTAGCACACGAGAATGATTCACTCACATATTGTGAAAAGCAATGGTTTCGAGATTACGTTGAAATAGTAAGAGATATAAACTAAATACTAAAAATACACATGGATAAGGAACTTTGGAGACGAAACCTGTTCAAAAGCCTTTGATGGTCTGATGTAGCTTCATCAACGGAGGGTATCTCGCCGTTGATTTTAGGAACATGCTGTAATGGAAATAAGCACAAAGAAAGATTTAAGGTCAATGCATCGTCCCTTCGAACACTCTGCCAATAGTAAAAGAGGAAATTAGGGCATCTTACAGGAATAGGAACCAGCTGATTCAGCCTTTTCTCCATTTCACCATCAATAACCGAATAAAAGGCTGACCCAGCTGATTCAGCCTTTTCCCTACCAGAGCTGAAGGGCCAATTCTGACTGAGAATCGATTCATTTTGATGTTGTTCTTCTCGTGAAGACACAGAACCCTGGTCATTTGCAGTATCGAGCCTTATGAACTCATCCTGAAGAGCTTGAGCGATTGCCTTATCGTTCTCAACTACGGATTCTGCTGTATTGCAGAACTCCTCCTTCAATGTATACGTTGCTGACATGTCCTCCACATAGCACGTCACAGCTGGTGGCGAGTGATTTTTTGCTAACGAGGAAACGTCGAAGAGGTGGTGAAGCCCCCAACGTACTACATCAGGATCTGGATCACACACCATCCCCATATAGTTTTGCTGAAGTTTGGCAAAATATCTTACCAAAAACGATTGATGAGTTAATACCGGCTGAAAACGAATGCAGCTCCACTTCAGAAAAGTCAATATGAATCGAATTCTACAAAGAATCGACAGGAATAAAGAAACAGCTATTCACTTCACATGAACCAGATACCATCTATGTTATGAATGCATTCTTTCAAATAACAAAACACTACGCCAATCCCATTGATCTGTAAACTCTTTCCTATTCAAGCTTGCCTAAAGCCTCCACATGTCCTACTCAAACTCACATTATGGATAACTAAACAAAACAAGCAACTTTTCTTTACATCCAAAGCCCGAATGGCAAAAAAAAGCACATCTACGAAAACAAATACCACGAGTTTAAGTTTACTACTCTAGTGATGCTCACACCTCAACATGTATAAACATATCCAAGGCCTCAAACATATGAATCCATGTAAAAAGAATGTTCTGGAACACCTAGCCACTGGCGGAATCACAATCTACTCACCGACGTTACAATACATTAGGATTAATAACCTCAAATTCACAATCATAGATGGCAAAAATCAATATATCATATCATCCAACCTCAACAACGGTAAGTCTCAACAACAATAAGCATAACCATCATCTTTAACTCAATAAACCATTCCTCGATTCACTCGACCGCGAAATACAGAACTCTTTACAAGTTACAAATCAAATGCTTTGAGGAATGGAGATATATCAAAAGCCATATATCACCATTAATGATACTAATTTCTAATAAAAAACAGAGGATATCACATTTGAAGCTCAATATTTTCCCTATTTCATTTCATTTCCTTTGTTAAAAAGAAGCAAACAAAGTTAAACCACTACATTGTAAACAGCAGAAATTCAGCTTCTCCATTTTCAACTCAACAACCCCACATCGTAATAACAAGAAATTCAACACAATCACTCAATTTCACACATCCCAATATCAATCTATCTTGTTTATCATAACAAAAGAATCCCTTGCTAAAGAAATCAACTTTTAACAACCAACAACTAACAAGATTAACAGTTGAAATCAATAAAGAAACAAAGATAGAAAGGGAAGGAAAAAAGGGTGTGAAATTGAGTAGCCAACCTTTGAATTCGAGGCGAAGCAATCAGATTGTAAATCAGAGTTTGGATATAAATTTAAAGGTTGGATTTTTATAACTGTAATCACAATTGCCGAAACGCCGGCATTAAAATTGTTGGCGGGTAGGCTGAGAGACGCGCGGGGTGATCGCAACCGTTGATTTGAAATCAAAAGGGGACACGTGGTCGGTGATGATTCAAGTAAATTTTGTGAACCCCTAAGAAAATAAAATTGAATGCTCTCATTATTATTTATAATCTGCCATTCGATATTCATTAATTTTTTTAGCTTGTGATACAATCTTATAATATTTCTTAAATATCTAATTTTAATAATACTCGCTTTATCATTAAATATTTCATTTCATTTTTATTAAATAAATCTCATATATTTATTACTTTATTTTGTTTTAAAATTATATATTTAAAAAGAATTCATACTTTATTACCTTATTTTTATTTACTCTGCTTTACATTCATGCAAAGTCATCTCATTTAATAGAGAACGAATTGAATAGGAGCAAATTTGTAGGAAGAGTACAAATTTATCATGAAGAAAATTAAGAATTTATGGAGGAGCATTAAATGAGAAATTATACTAAAAAATTAAGTTTATAATTGGTAATATGTACATGGAATAGTGGGGCAAATGCCTTGCCCCTCCGATCAGGGACGGAGACAGGAATTCTACACAGATGGGGCAAAAATATGTATAAAGATATTTGAATGAATTAAGAAGGGGCAAAAATAAGAATATTTCATAAAAATTTAAAATTAACTATTAAAAATAGCATAAATAAAAGAAGTTTAGGTGGGGCATTTGCCCCTTTTAAAGTCTATGTACATCCGTCCCTGCCTCTGATGCCTTTACTAGATCCGCCTCTTGCTTTTATATTCCCGCACACATATCAATCAATTATGTATAGCCTAATTCCATCCTTTGGGGTGTTTGCAATTAAGAAAAGTTCAATTCAAAGGGCAAGTTAGCCTTTTTTTCCTTTTTATATGTTATGTACTTTCTCTATACTTTTGTTAAGTGGAGAGAATAAAGTAAGATAGATAAAAAAGTAGAGAAGAAAAAGAAAGGGAGAATGCCAAAAAATGAAATTATTCACTTAACTTAAAAAATTCCAATAAAAAATTTGAATCACTTAACAAGTAACAATTAACTAAGGGAAGTAATTACCTGTCGCATCTAAATTTAAACTCCTAAACAAGGTCCTCTAAAATGTGGATTGCTAGTTTTTTGATAAAAAAACATCAATTATTTAGATTTTATAAATACTCCCTACCTTTTTTTTGATAAAGTAGTATCATTAGGTGAGTATATAAGTAGGTTTATACTCTAGAGTTTAGGGATTTGTGTTGGGGTTTGGTTATGCACTACTTATTGAGTTGTGGTTTAGGTAAACTTTGGATTTCATTAGTCATAATTAAACTTAATACACTACAATATTTTTATGACATGATAATGTTGACATGCGCCGTAACTTGTGCATGATGAGTCACAAATGCTTGATTATATTGACTTTTACAATTATATTTTGTCTTATATCCATCAATATATATGGGATAAGATATAATGATTTTGATTAAAAAAAATATTGTGATGTATATCATAAGTATTTCATAGAATATATAAAATTTAATATACCCAATAATTAGGATTCACAAATGTTTGCTTATTGGGTTGATGTGCCCATTTTATTATCTGGTTTGATAATTAATAAATCGAGGCCCAATAAAAGCCCACTATAAACCCCCACAATGTGAATTACCGAAAACACCCCTCTCCATTTCCAAACCTCACTTCCGCTTCCACTGTTTCCCCAAATTGGAAGCTGAAATTCAAGTTTAATCAGCTCAGTTTTGCAAAATCTCAGGATTGATTGAATCGGAGAGGGAAAATGGCGTCGACGTTTATGCAGCAATTCGCGAAGAAGAAGACCGTAGCTAAGCGATCGTCGAAGAAGTATTTGACGGAGGCGCTGTACAAGAAGCTGCTCAGCGATGGCGGCGAGGAGAGGAGCGTCAGGGCGAAGACGAACGAGTTTCTCAAGTCGCGTAAGAGTGCTTACAAATGGGAGGTTGGCCGCACCGTGAAGATTCTCCGCGGCCGCAAACTGTACGGACCCGCTGTCAAGGTAGCCACTGATTTCAGCACCTTCAAGCCCTAATTTTGTTGATTTTTTAGTATGTGTGTGTGCGATTGATTTTTGATAGGGTAAGTTGTTGATCTTTGTTATCGAGCATTGGAGCTTATGATTTTGTGTGTGTGTGTGTGTGTTTTTATCATGACTGATGGTTAGGGCTCTTAATTTGGATGGTGCAAAGTGCGCAGCTTGACTGAAATAATTTGATGAAACGATTGTATTAGTTTAATTAGAACAGAAAATGAATTAATCGAAGAGAGTTGTTCGAGTATTTGAACTGTGAGACTCGTGATTTGTGAAGGAGAGTGGAAAATGTGAGGCGGAAGAAATGGTTAGTGAATCGAGCATTGTAATTTGGTGAAGGAGAATCATTGTAGCCTTTGAAATCACACTATGCCTAATCTGCTTGCTCATATTTTTCCTTGTTTACAGCTCGATTCTTATCTCAACGTGCACTAGATTATCTGACTCGGTCATTTGTTTCCACAGATATCCGAGACTATGGAGAAAAGAGGTATGAATAAAACCGTGAGTGACCAAGCTATTCATCTTGATCTGATAGCGAAAAGCCGAGGCATTGCTGCTGCTGAGACCTATTTTGTGTCTCTGCCGGAGTCATCAAAAACGAATCTCACTTACAGCGCGCTTCTCAATTGCTACTGCAAACTCTCAATGACTTCAAAGGCTGAGACTATGTTCGAGAGGATGAAAGAACTTAATTTGGAGATGAGTTCCATGCCGTACAACAGCCTCATGACCCTAAACATGAAAAACGAGCTGCCACAGGTCGTCCCTGCACTTGTCAAAGAAATGAAGGAGGCTGGCGTCATGCCTGATGTTTACACCTACAACGTGTGGATGAGGGCTCTTGCTGCCAAGGGTGATATTGACGGGGTCGAGAGGGTTATTGATGAGATGAAGAGAGACGGCCGAGTTGCAGCAGATTGGACGACATACAGCAATCTGGCATCCATCTATGCTGATGCCGGAGCGTTTGATAAAGCTGAGGCGGCACTTAAGGAACTGGAGAGCAGAAATGCCCGTAGAGAACTCTCGGCTTACCAATTCCTGATCACACTGTACGGACGCACTGGGAATCTGCTCGAAGTGTATCGAGTGTGGCGTTCGTTGAAGCTAGCTTTTCCCAAAACCGCAAACTTGAGTTATCTGAACATGATTCAGGTGTTGGTTATGCTGAATGATCTACCAGGTGCTGAGAAATGTTTCCACGAGTGGGCGACTGCTTACTCAACCGGTAGCTCGACTTTCGATATCCGTATTGCAAACGTCCTCATCAGCGCTTATCTGAAAGAGGGTTCGCCCGAGAAGGCAGACAAGCTGAGGAGGCACGCCAAGAGGAGAGGAGCGGAACCCAACGCCAAAACCTGGGAGCACTACATTGACTACTACATGAAGAAGGAAGAGTTCAAACCACTCGTGAAATGCGTCAACAACGCCGTCACAGCTGGCTGGGCTAACGGAGCTGAGTGGGCCCCATCGGCCGAAGTCGTGGAGGCTGTTATGCGGCACTTTGAGCAGAGCAAGGACGTCGGGGGCGCTGAAGGGTTCGTGAAGATCCTGAAGGAGCCGACAGGCAAGGTGTTCGAGTCGTTGATTCGAACTTACGCAGCTGCCGAGAAGAAGAGTCCCATCATGCATCGCCGGGTGAAGATGGAGAAGGTGGAATTGAGTAAAGAAGGGAAAATGTTGCTAGATGAAATATCTGCGGCATGAGATTGTGTCAATTTTGAAATTTCACTTGTTGGAGATTTATCTTTCTATCCTTCAAGTGAACATTGTAGAAGATTTGCAGCTGATTTTGTTTGGGCATCACTTTCTTCATATGAAAGTTTGTAGCTTTCAGCAACCATTAGTTGGAACTTGGAATAATGGTAGATGTGATCTCTTGGAATTTTTAGTTAAGTTTCTAGAAATGAAACACCATATCTTTTTTCTTGATTTACTTGGTTTTAGGGGTTGTAATTGCCCTTTGAAATATGATATGGAGTAAACTTTTTGTAGTATGATTTATGTAAACTTAAAAACTTTTGGACCAATTTGTAACATTGGTGAATATTTTTGTTTCTATGGTGTAATTATCCCCAAAATCTCTTCTACAAAATAAATCATAAGAAATGAAACAACAGAAACTCAAACACTAACCATCTTTTGTTCCAGCAAGATCCTCAAGAGTGAGATTCATAGTCTCAGCTGATCCCTTCTTCACTTCCTCCCCGCGAGCCGCTAGAAACTCCTCTACGCTGCTCGGTTCACCAAACCATCCCAGCCGGTCCGCGATCAGGTGCAGATTGTCGCAGCCATTGCATCTAGCAACCACCACGCCTTTGTCGTACGACTCACGACAGGCCGTTTTGAGGTTTCTGGTGTCGCAGACTTTGCAAGTGAACATCATGACAAGATCGTGCCTCTCCGAAACCTTCAAGTCGGATTTCACTTGGTGCTTCACAGCAGCCTGGTCATTTTTCAAGCTGGAGACGCATCCGCTCGTGCTCTGGACACTGTTCGAGCTGCAACTTCCGTTTTCGGCTGGATTTTGCACAGATGGAACTCTGGCTTCTGAGAGAGACTTGAACCCTCTGGTGTACTGCTCACAGTTGCGAGAGAACGAGTTTGGAGAAGGACGAAACTTCCTAGAGACCTCTGCAACATAGTTAAGTGAATAAAGATTATAAGGTTAATTTTTGTCAAAATAGGAATTGACTCTTTAACTTGGGACGTCACAAAACGGATTATGAATCGAGTTACTTGCAGCAGAGGGAATAATAAAAAGCAACACACCACACAATTTCCACAGAATTCTGAATTCTAAAACAGTTTTCCTGTTCCATGTTCTTCACCATGATTGCCATGATCAAAGAAATTTTAATTGTCTTTATCAGAAGAGCAAAATATAAGGTCTCAATCCCAAGCATATTTTAAAGACACAATCACATTTTGTGTTTGTATAAGTTGCAATTACCACAGATTGATATGAACTCAAACAAGAATGCAGGCAACAACTATTAACACTAAGCTGAAACAACGATAAAAGGCAATACAGCACACAATTTCCACAGAATCAGGACTACTACAATAGATGACAGCAACTATTAACACCGAGCTGAACCATACATAACACGGTAATGTACAAGAAACGCCGTTAAAAGGTGATACACCACACAATTTCCACAGAATACGACTTCTACAACAGTCTCCTTGTACATGTTCTACACCATTATTGCCACGGTGCATCTGGTTAATACAATAAAAGTTATTCCTTAACCTTTTCCCCCAACCTAATCAAAGAAATTTTAATACTTTATCCGAAGAGCAAAATACTAAGTCCAATCAAAACCATATTTCAAAGACACAATCACATTTTGTGTTTGTATAAGCTGCACATACCACATATTGATATGAATTCAACAAGAAGCAGCTATGCAGATGTCGGCAACCATTAACATCGAGCTGCTCATCACATAACACAGTAATAGACAAGAAAAAACGAATACGGTCTAAATGGCGCAAATATCGTAATTTTTCTTTCTGAAACCACAGAATGAAATGTCAAGCATTAAACTGATTACGCAACTAATCCACATAAAAAATTTCAAATTGACATACACTCAAATATTGCTTCATTATTGATAAGCACATCAAGGTTTAGCATTAGCTTTCTTCACAAGAAACCAAATATACCAGTAAATCTCCACAAAATTGAACACCTCAGCTAATCAGAGAAAATTTATACATTCCAGCATATGTATATATAGATGTAAGTATATAAAGGTATTCACTCAACAAATTAGGTCAACTTCAGCAACAAATTGGGCATAAAATCCCAAAATTTCAGCCACAATCTAAGCTCAATTCGAGGAATCCCCAATTTTTGATCGATTTATCTTATTCAGAAACCTAAATTAGGAAATTAAGCATTCAAACAAAACAAATCAAATCAAATATGTGAATCCCCTTCAATCCTAAAAACTACACACACGCATAGTTCACACAAGAGAGCGTGGAGTAGGTTACCTCTGGGGAGGGGATTCTGCGCATATTTTGCAGCTATGAGAGAGAGAATTCGCCGCGCCGCCATTGCAGTAGAGTGCATGGTAGTTTACCTCTATTATTCTCTTTAAACTTTTAAATGTTTGTAAAACATTTTTGCAGTTTTTAGCAAATTTAATACTCCTAAATTCTCAAATATTCGAATTTAAGTAATACAGTCATTTTTTAATTTTGCAACTATCAATTTGCTTACATGGCATTATCGAAAGTCAACCAAAACTAGATAACATTGTACAGTGATATGCTAATATAACCAATTTCATTTGTTGTACTCATTCCTATCTACTTTATCATTTCTTGTTTTCTCGTTAATATAAATTGTAATCTAACAAATTGAGTTGTTTAATTTGAATATAAAATATCGTCATTTTGGTGCCTAAATGTGACGTTGTTTTAGTCGCCATCCGATATTATCACGTAAGCAAGTCATCAAGTAATTTTAACATCAAAATCTTACATTGTTAAAAAATGAGAACAAATCAATACTTTGATTGCGAGTAAGGACGAAACAATAATTCAATAATTTTATAGAAAGATTTTTAAATAGGTATGCAAATTCAAAATTTGATAAAAGTTTAAGAATTTATAAGCTAATTACCCATGTAAGAACGAAAAATTGTTTGAAGGTTTATCTTTACTAAGCTGCTAGACAGGTACAACAAGATGGATCATTTTAATTATTCAAACGGATCAATTATATGAGGTAAAGCTAAGAAGATAAATGAGTTCATGATTTTAGTTTTGATATAAAAGTCCAAATGAAAGACCAATCAATATTGGGCCAAATGGTATATATTATCCAAATTCATGGGCTAAACCATGCATGAAGAGCGGCCTCATTACAAATCAGATTTTGATGGCCCAAATTGAAGAGAATCCCATCAACTTTTGTCCAAGTGTGGAAAGTCGAGTCCAAGAGTCTTTTTAAGTTACTTATGTTAAATAAGTGATTATAGATGTGTTAGAGTCACATCAATAGTTTATGAGTTACTTTAACTTATTATGGATTTTTTAATAATTTTAAGTAGTACTAATAATGTGTGGCTAAGAGTCCATTATAGCTTATTTAATAAATAAGCTAGTAAGCATCTCATTTCAAGACACTTTGAATTAGATATGATTGACTAAAAGCAAAATGTGATTCTAAACATATGATAATTTTTTAGTTTATATCAAGAATATTATCTTATGAATTATTTTATCCTGTATAATTGAAAAACCAGTTAGGATTTAGTCCATTTTGGATGGATTAGATGAGCATTGACTTGTAGAGATGGGGAATTTGGAGGAAGATGGAACGCCGGCCTTGTCCTTTCTGTTCCATTTGAAATGACATGAGAATATAGGTGTTGGGGTTTGGTGCCCCTTGCACAGCGGAAAACTTGTACAAAACAAATAAATCAGATACGGATCTATTTGACCGATTATTCAATTCACATGTTAAACAAATAATTGCATGCTAGAACGCAAATAATTCATGCTCAAAGAAAATAAATCCTAAAACATGAATACTACGGTTTAGAGTTACCGATTTGATTCTCCAAAGAATCGTCGATTGCTCGCGCCTTCTCCATGTGATGATCTTCGATACTAGACCACGGATCTTCTATCTGGTTCCCGAACTGTATCTCGATATCAGGGTGGGCTGATCTTATCAAAATACTAGGGCTCGAATAAAGAAGACAGAAAATTCCTAAACCCTAAACCCTAAACCCTAAAATTCCTCACGGAGGAGGAGCTGAAAATTTCGTTCTCCTTCCTAGAGAGAAGGGACGAAAATTTCATGTGAATGAAATATGATAATTCTGTCTCATTTATTCTCCTATTTATATTAAGTTCTTATTTGGGCCCAGACAGAGATCTATGTAAGGTTTTGGATATGGGCTCCCCCAATTAGCTTTTTACTAATTAAATTGAACCCACAATTTAATACAAGCTTATATTGGAATATTACGAGCAGCCACTACAGAAGTAATATTGAACTCTCCCCATCCAAATCCGAAATTACAAGTAATCCGGGTTTTCACTTTGTTTATTATTTATTTCTCGCGCTTAAGATATAAATGTCTGTTAATTAATTAATGTCTGCTATGGACTTAATTAATTAACATCTTATTAATTCCAAGAGTGGACTTAGCAAGAAACATTTATTTATTATTCATAGAGCGATAAAACTCCAACTGACCAGTTTTCTCGAATAATAAAACCTTGTCTCGAGCTCCTCTTGAGGACATTATCAAACGAGACTCACCTCGTGCACGATTCAACATAATAGCAATCCTAGCACCGCTAGATATTAATCACCACTACCCAATATATCAGGATTATTGGGTTGCGAAAAACCCGCACCATTTGATAAGTCAAAGTAGTGCACAATCAATATCGTATGCTCAATGCTAACATATGTAGATTAAGAAATAATATTTTATCAAGACTTAGTCTTTCAGTAGATAGCATAAAGACACGTCTTGCTGTTAGATCCGTTCAGTGCTATACCACACTAATGTCATCTTATTTCAGTAAGGCTTAGAAATATGCGGACTGGCATTGCAACCTTTCACGATAGGTAGTCTAAGCATATCTAGGTTGTGAAATTCTTCTTTTTCTTTTGCAAAGCATTGCATAGATCTGACCGTGTTACCTTAAAGTGGACGACGCCCACAACCGGTCTACTAAACAAAAGACTTAGACTTTGTTTACTTCTTATGCATTTAAATGTTTGTAAAACATCTTATAAATGCACAAGCAAACACAATGTAATAATAATAGTGATTCTATTCGTGCGAGACTGCTCGAATAATACTGAATTGGGTTAAAGTAGATTGTAGAGTTTAAGCAAGATTCTATTCGCGCGAAACTTGCTCGAAACATGCTTTTCAGTATACCAAACCTAACAATAGAAGCCAAAGGTTTTAGACAGAATGTGATCGATATTTCCCGTAATCATTTTTCCCGATAACGTTACTTTCTTAGTCAAACAAACAAGTCCAAATTGTTTCATTTTTATCAAAAAGTAACTTTGTAATTTCTTAAGCCATTTTCCTTAGTTACTAAAATTAAACGAGATACTTGAAATATATAAAAGAACTTAAAATAAGTCGGACAAGGAGAAGAGAGTATATAAAAGTATCACATATAAATCATAATCTCAATACAACATACATGTGATATCATTATCAAGCACTAAATTATTTATAGCAATTCAAAGAAACCCTAATTACATGAGGTATTAGGGTTCCAATCGCATAAAAACCTTCCTTTATTCGGTGGGTAATCATTTGATAAGTAGAAACCTTCGTTCGCCACAGAATAATTGCATATATCGTTACTGCATCGTACATAACCTCCAGGCGCATCGTAAACATGCATTTTGAGTGAGATCATGATATCCCAAATCATCGTCTCCCGAAAAGCAATGAACATTTAGAGGTGGGGAACCTGCATGGAGAATGTTTTGAATATAAATATCAACATTTGAGGTTAAACAAATAGACCGAGACAATGTTGCATGGAGTAAACGTGATGAAGCAGTGAGAAGAAATAAGTTGTATTTCATCATGGTGCTTTCTTTCAAATATTAGTTGATTGTGTGAGGTTTTGCTAATTTCGAAGTGACTGTATGATGCACTATTTATTAGCACTAAAAATACCTGCAAGTATACATGGTAGATCTAGTATAGCTAAAGCTCAGTACCGGGTTGTCGAACACGGGGAATAAGATCACCAATTGGCTATCTTCTACTAAGCCTCTTTTACTATTTGGAGAACCAGAGAATTTTGTGAAAGCGATTAAATTGAAAACAGAAAAGCAGATGAATGCAGCACAAACTAGAGATCAAACAAATGAGATAAGAGAATTCCAGGGATGTGCGTTCACAACTATGGTTATACAAATTCCTCATACAATACCCTAGCACAGTCTATACTTTGATAGGACGAGTCACATAAGTTCTGCCCATGTGGTACAAGTGTAGATTACTAACACTAGGGTTGTGAATCCTAGATACGTAACTCTTAGAAGCTCCTAAGACCCTTGTAAAGTCCCCACTCTCAATTAACAGTGCTGTTTTAAGGGAAGCTAATTGTAGTGTCTATTAAGTGGATCTAACTCGCCAACCTCCTCTTACGATTATGTAGCAAGTTATAGCAAATCAGCATCGAATGTGTTACTCAAGTATGCAGTATTACAGAGCAACTTAAGGAAGAAACGAAGTATTAACAAAACAGATATTTAATAGAAAACGGAATTGTATAAACCAAAAGAATGTTACTAACACATCCCTAGAATCCTATGAATTTAGTTACACATGATAGAATAATCTAAAAACATAGTTTGAAGGGAAAACAATGTAAATATAAGAACTAAAGTGATAAAACCTAAAAGATAGAATCCTGTAGCCTTGATCTTCACTTGACTTCGTCTTCAACCTCTTGCACAGTGATAACTCTCAAATATTTTCACTCTAGAATTGTGAAGCAAAGAGTGTAAAAGTTTTCTTTGAATGAAGAGGTTTAACGAGGTATATATAGGGAGTAAGTCGAATCCTATGGAGGAAAGGAAAAGATTGGCTAATCTTGGTAAAATCTGGAGAAAATCTAATTTAATTCGTGCACCGCCTTCTCGCAGTGGACCGCTGCACCTTGGCCAACGGTCGCTGTGGATTTGGGTAGCCGTCGCTGCGCATCCTGCAGCGGTCGCTGCGAATTAGTCTAGTGGCTACGGGATCTTCTCGAGCGGTCGCTGCACACGTCCCAGCGGTCGCTGGGCGTCTTCAGACTTTTCAGCACAACTTTCCGGAGCGGACCGCTTCAAGCAGCAGTCGCTATGGTCCAGTGGTCGTTGCGACACGCGCAGCGGGCCGCTGGGCATCTTTGAACGCGCTAGAATTCCTTCTTCGACTTTTTCCTATCTTTTTAGCTCAAATATGCACAATTCTCACAAAACATGTCAAAATACCAAAATAGATAAAATATACGAAATATAGACATGAATCATGGTTTAGACACTTAAAACAGACCAAATAAGGGTCCTAAAATAATGCAAAATCCGAGCGTATCTGTAACAGCCCGAACTTTCGTACCTTATTATTATTACTATTATTATTATTATTAGCCTAAAGATAAATTATAAATAATCGTTGCTCCGTTCTTAAAAGAACATTTCAAGTACAACCAAAGAAAAAAAAAAAAAACAAAGTAACACCAAATAAAGATTTAATGTCCAACACATCCTTCCGAAGTCCACTAAAGTCTTATTATACAAATTTATCGAATCCTAACCTATTACAATTAGAGAGAGAGACGTGCAAGCTCAGGCAGCCGTTCAACGGTCGTGCTCGTACTTCAAGAAAGTCTGGAACATCAGGGATGACAGTGGATGTTATTCGTTTTCCTACGCCAAAGCCTCGAGCTTGAACCGGATTTCTCCTACACTAAATTAAACAAATACTAGGTGAATGAATGGCCAAATAACTAAGCTAATAGAATAGTAAAATGCATATAAAAAAAAATAAAAATAGGTTAGGCGTATCCTAGAAGGATAAGGTGACTGCAGCAATTAATAAGCTGACAGAAGATCATATCTTTCTGACAGAGAGAATATTTGGAGGGCGATTTGTCAGCCAAGTTGCTATCTTCTCACATATATGTACACCACCATTCTTTTCATACCCCCACCCCACATAAACAATAAGTAACTACCACAATATTCTCCCAACGAAGAAGCAGGAGGAGGAAGCAATCCAACGACACCTTTTTCATATCATAAACGAGACAACTTCAGCAAGTCCTTTACACAATCACACAAAGGTGAGTACCATCAACACCTCACTTTTTCAACATATTGCAACATATTGCATATTAGCCTCTGCCTAAAATACCTCCACATATTGCAAGAGTTCACATAGGCAAATTTAGCACCTCAAGGACATAGTTGCTATAGCCTCTCAAGAACATAGAAATGGCAGATTCTCACATAATTATAGGAACTTAGCTTGAAATGACATAGAAATCTGCATGAGAGACTTCCTGATAGGTCCTTTCAAGACTGAGCACCACGACTTGAACGAACAAATAGAGGAAAGATAAACCCTAGTTGAGGTGCTAGGGGGCGATTTCCGCCAGAACCAAGAATGAGAATAGAAATTTATTTCATAATTCTCAATGAATCAAAATACTAGAGAATTCTATAATTTATAGAATTCTAAACCCTAAACATATCTTCAAAGCAAGCAAAATAATTAAATAAAAAAGATTACAAAAGATATGCAAAATCAAATCAAATACTATTAAAAGATAAGTTGGAGATTGAGAGAGATTTGGATGTGATCTTGTGCGTGATTTAAATGCTCGAGGACCCTATCAGCTCTCCCCCGGTTGAAATCCACCTTGTCCTCAAGGTGGGAAAAAGAAATAAGCACTGCTAAAGTTACACCATATCTTGGCTTCAACAGCAACACCCGTAGTTGCAGTTCTGCGTTCTCCTTCATTGTGGATGCCTACTGAGAGGGCTGCACTGAAGTCTTCCAACGTTCCGTAGCGGATCAGTTTGGACACATAAAAAGGTCCCAGATCAAATATGCGAACCCCAATTACGCCACCAAATTGACGAGTTGCACGGCACCACGCAGCCGCTTTGAGCATAAAACTATAGTCCAAAATACAAGAACCTGCAAAAATCAATTCATCTTTCGAGAATCCCAGACGTGTCACGTCCATGCACGGAGGGATCGCACGGCCATCCGAGGCCTGAGACAAACAGAACAAGTCTTTCTCCACCGACTTGACGTATTTGGGCATAGCTTGGCCTCCACGTGCCATTTCAACAACTTCAGTTTGTGGCTTTGCATCAGCCTCTACCAACTCTTCAACTACCACACTTTTTGCTTCAGCCACGTCATTTTTTGGTTCGATCTTCTCAGCCCCAGCAGCTGTCTCCTCTGTTTTCATATCCCGTTGTGATTCAACCGTATTTTCTTCAACCGGATCAGCTTCAGATTTGGCTAAACATTCAGTAGGCTCGGCTGGTGGAGCCTCTTCCACAGCAGGAGCTTCCTTTTCGACCACTTGAGTAGGCGTTTGTTCTACCTCCTCTTTCTTTGCTTCTGTTGATTCACACTCAGTGTTTGTGCTCTCTGCTTCAATTTTTTTCATCTTGTCACTATCGATGGTGACGAACTGCCTTTCATCGGCCCTCTCTGTTAAATCTGGAGAAAATTGGTAATAGACTGCCACCAAGAAATCCTCCCACGAACCATCAATGTCAGTTTTTTGATAAGTATGAAACCAATCAGTTACCGGTGGATCAAACAAGTATTTCGTAAGATAAAGGCGATCATCGAGCGGAGTGTAGTAGTGGTTGTAATATTCTTGGACCTTACAGATCCAATTCAGTGCCATTTTCCCATCAAAACGTGGAGGTTTGAGGCGTGGCATGGAATAAGACTTGAAACCCATCGGTTCTTGTGTGACCGACGGAGGGGGCGACCAACGCTGCGGAGGCGAACGCTCGTCAAGGCTGTCTGAATTCTCCTCAGATTGAGCTTGCTGCCCAAACGTGGCAAGAAATTCTCCATGAGCACTGACTAGGCAACGTAGTTCCACGAGCATATCCCTGATATCGCGGAGATCATGTTGTTGTGATTCCTTGAGAAGCGGCATTGAGCTCGGATATCGTAGGAATCAATTTGGATTAATACCTTAACTCAACAAAATTTATGGCAAAAAGATAAAGAAAAGTGGCGTGAGTTTGTGATAGGAAAACTAAGCCTAGATTGAGCTCTAGGTGTTTCACGTGAACAGTAAAAATGGGGAGAAAAGTAAATCAATGGAAGAACCAGTTGATAGGTCCTTTCAAGACTGAGCACCACGACTTGAACGAACAAATAGAGGAAAGATAAACCCTAGTTGAGGTGCTAGGGGGCGAATTCCGCCAGAACCAAGAATGAGAATAGAAATTTATTTCATAATTCTCAATGAATCAAAATACTAGAGAATTCTATAATTTATAGAATTCTAAACCCTAAACATATCTTCAAAGCAAGCAAAATAATTAAATAAAAAAGATTACAAAAGATATGCAAAATCAAATCAAATTCTATTAAAAGATAAGTTGGAGATTGAGAGAGATTTGGATGTGATCTTGTGCGTGATTTAAATGCTTGAGGACCCTATCAATTCCGGCAGCAAGCTCGGCACTCCGCCGCCAACGATGATAGCCCCAGCTCTAACAATCCGTCACTGATTTCATTCCTTATAACCTGAATTTACAAAGCTTGGACACCAAAAATATAATCTTTGGAATAAACAAAAGAGGGAGAGTTGTAGATAATTATAGGGTCAAGTCCTCAATCCAACAACACTTTATTCCCACAACAAAAGGTAAATCCCAAGCCTTTCTTTTCTCTAATTTATGTACAAACATATGCACATATATAATTTGAAATCAGAATCTGCCACAACAAGTTTAACATCATCTTCCACCACCAAGCCATCCATAACAGAAAGACAAATGCCCCAAAATCACCAAATTCATGAAGTGAAAGTAAGGAAGCATACACTTTAATGACTAAATCAACTGGAAAACTTATCTCATAAGCATAATTCTGCCGGATTCCGGCTATGGACTTAGGCACCCCATCGATACGAGGACAGCCCCACAACCCCGATGTGCCACTGATTTCAAGACCTTTATAAATCTACAAGTTAAAAACACCAAACTGAAATTCAACATTTAATCTTTAGAAATAAAACAAAAGGGGGAAATGATAAAATTGGGCATTCCTTACCTTTCGGGAGTTTGGCGAGGAGGCGGCGACTGTGGTGGCTTCGGGGAGCTGCTCCGGCAGCGCGAGGCGCGGAGAAGAAGCGGCGAAGCCGCTGCCTGTGCATGCACAGCAGCGGTGGCGGCGGCGCCGGAGGGAGGCTGGCCGACGGTCAGAAGCAGGCAGGAAGGAGAGAGCTCTTTTCTCTTCTTTGTTAGTCCCGGTGGAATGAGGAAGGAGAAGAAGGAATGAGTGGGTTCTTTATTTGAGCTAATTATTTAGTGATTTAGGCCTAGGAAAAAGGAATTGAATGTAAGCCCAATTTTAATTGGTGCTGCAGTAAATAAATAGGGGTTAGGCCCAATTTTCAAATTTAAATTATTTTTGGGCCTAAAATAAAATGGTTAAGTAAGCTAAGATAATTAGTTGTGATCCGATTTATTAAGTTTTGCGTAAGATTTGTAGCATGTATGGAGTATCAATTTAGTCGAAGCCCGAAAATAATAGAAGAAGAAACATCAAATAATATATGAGTTTTAGAATTTCCTAAGGATAAGTGAAATAAGAAAAGAGAATTAATTGAGGCATGCATTCCTATTAAAGTTTAAGAATTTCTTGAGGTCTGATTAGTATATCATATTATATTGTTTTGTTTCCGAAAAGGTTACCTTTGCATAGGAGCGAGAATTTCAAGTTAAGAAAATTAAACGAACGAGGTGAGCTTTCTTATACTAAAAATATAAATTATATTTTGTGAAAACTCGAACACATGTTTGTGATTTTAATGATGTTGTCTTGACATAAATGTTTTGTGTATGATGCCTATCTATTGGCTAAGGCCAAGTGAATACTGAATGATGATATATAAGTCGAATTCGGATCCCAGTGAGGGTGGTGTCCCCGCTCGGACTAGTGTACATGGGATACCTCTGACCGTGAATGGACGGCAGAGAAGGTGACCGTGGAAGGTGGCCACCTTCCCGGCACAAGGATACCTCTGACCTGTTGGGCAGAGAAGGTGACCATATGAGAACACCATCTCAGCGGCACAAGGATACCTCTGACTTGTTGGGCAGGGAAGGTGACCGTATGAGAATACCATCTCAGCGGCACAAGATGATCACATATGGCAAAATACAGAAAGAAAATGGACTGCAGTCGGAAAATGATTTTTAGTAAGCTCAGGTCTTTTCAATAAAACCCCTGAGTGTTACTGTGATGATGGCTTGACAATATTTTCAAATGTATATGTATTTTTCGGCAATGTGTTCACTGAGTACCTTTGTACTCAGTCCTGCATATATTTCTAAATATGCAAGTTAACCGGTGACGACGAGGGGCGATGTTGAGCAGGGATGGCGAATGTGTTTCAGTGTGATAAATGCTTGGATGCATCGTGTCTCCATACACGGTGTCATTCTCTCTTGACTCTTCCGCTGCAATGTAAATAACGAGCTTATATTCTTTTGTATTACGCACTCTGATATATTTTTCCAGTTATTCCAATTTAATTTCGTTCATTCCAGTTTTGTAGAGATTCCCCTTTCTTCCCCGCTTCTTTAATCCTCCCCTAGTCACGATAAACCGTGTTTGGTATCCTTAGCAAAGTGCGGTCGTGACAATATCAATTCCCCAAACTTACATTTTTATTTTTCCTCGAACAAAATAATAAATACACAAAAATAGACGCACAGAATGCACAAGGACTAGACGTCATAATTGCCTCACAAGATGAAAGAGCAGCTTAAGCATGAATTAACGCAATCAAATCAAGCAAGGCTTATTAGTGCACTTTCATTACTAACTCGTGGAACACCTTGAATTCAAGCACTCACACGTGGCAAACTTCCAAAGATGAGAAGTGTTCTTTCTCTCACTCTCAAAGTGTATATAGGCTAAGTGTATCGACACTCAAATCATGCATCATGCAAAGTTTACCATAGGCTTGCTCAAAGTCTAATCCCTATCTACTAGATGTGATTAAGCATCAAAAGTCCCGAAGGTCTTTATTTTTGGTTGTAATGTAGGCTCTTTGGTAGGTGAGGAAAATTTGGCTAAAAAGTGACTACACCCAATCATAGCAAAAGTGATCAATTTCTACCACATCAAACTTAGCATCCAACCAACAATTCAAATTTCAGTAAACTTAGACTTTGTCTATATTTCTTCTCACTTCCCAACTTCCTTCTATTTTTTTTCTTTTTATTATTATTTTTTTTTCTTTTCTTTTTCACAACCTTTCTTTCTTTTCTCTCTCTTTTTTTTCTAGATCAAGCACATACTTTTGAATTTTTCACTATCTCACAACTTGTACTTTCTCTACATTTAAAATTCATTTACAAAAGATATTGTTAGCTTATGATGGCTCAATCATCGATGGATCAACAAACTGATTTGCTGCATCAAGTTGAAGCTTAGAGCTCGACTTAAGCTCAGGAGTTTCAGGGATCGTTAGATCTCCATTAGTATGTTAGATTGAATCTGAGCCGTCAGATCTAAAAACTAGCCGTTAGCTCTGTTTTGTTTTTAGTTGAGTTTGTTAGAGCTCATTCCATTCGATTCCAATTCAGTTGTAATTCTCTCTTGAGTTTGAGTTCAATAATAATTCCTCTCTTAGCTCATCCACTCTCCTCCACAATCTTGCCGTTCATTCTTGTTGATCGATTCACATATCATCTCAATTATTCTCAATTGGCGCCGTCTGTGGGAATCGAAGCTTTGAGGTTGGGATCGGTATTCTCTGTTGTTGATCTGCGGAATCGAAGATGGCTTCTAGATTTGAAGCTGAGAAATTCACGGGCAAGAACGACTTCGGTCTTTGGCCAGTAAAAATGAAGGCATTGCTGATTCAACAAGGGCTGTCATCGGCGTTGGAAGTTGAGAGCAAGGACAAGCTGAAGGTCGATCTTGATGAAAAAGCGGTCGCGAAGAAGGCCGAAATTGAAGCGAAGGCGCACGGTGCTGTTGTTCTGAGTTTAGGCGATAAGGTGCTCCGAGAAGTATCGAAGGAGACCATTGCAGCTGGTATACTTTCAAGGTTAGAGGATCTCTATAAGACCAAATCCCTCGCTAATCGCCTTTATATGAAGCAGCGACTTTATTCCTATCGTTTCTTGGAGGAGAAGAGTGTTTTGGAACAGTTAGAGGACTTCAACAAAGCGGTAGACAATCTGGAAAACATTGATGTCTCGATTGGAGATGAAGATAAAGCCATTCTTCTTCTCAACGCATTACCTAAGTCTTATGATCAACTCCATGATGCGATGATGTATGGGCGTGAGAAGACTATCACGCTATTGGAAGTGCAGTCTGCTTTGAGGGCTAAAGACTTGCACAAGAATGGTGCAAAGATCCAAGATGCAGTGGTTCCAGAGAGTCTAAATATCAAGAATTATAAGGGGAAGAAGTTTGCTAAGAGGGAGGCAGAGACTTCGAAGGCTTCCTCCTCTGATCAAAAGGAGACTCGATCATGTCATTGGTGTAAAATACCAGGACATTTAAAGAAAGATTGCTATGCTTGGAAGAAGAAACAAGCAAGTGCTGGTGGGAAATCAGTGAAACCATGGATTGTGTGGAAGAAAATGAGGCTCCGGATGCACTCAATATTATGGAGGTGAAAGATGGATGTTCTTGGATTATGGACTCTGGGTGCTCGATTCATATCACCTCTAATTTGAATTGGTTCGAAAGGATCCATGAAAGCACTGGTACTGTGGTTCTTGGTAACAATGTGGTCTGCCATGTTGAGGGAATTGGATCTATCAGATTGAGAATGCAAGATGGATCTGTTAAGGTGCTGCATGAAGTTAGATATATCCCTGAGGTCAAGAGGAATTTGGTGTCTCTTGGTTTACTTGAGAGAAAAGGTTGCACCTTCTCCTCTGCTGATGGAACAATGACTATCAAGAGGGGAAATAAGGTGATGATGGTTGCAGAAAGAAGAGGCAGCCTATACTACTTGACAGCAGCAGTTCTCAGAGGGAGAGGTGAATATTGCAAGATCTAAGAGTGTGAGCCTCTGGCATAGAAGGCTGGGACATCCTGCAGAGGGAAGTGTCAAAGAGCTGATCAAGAAAGGGATTATTCATGCTCCAGAGGACAGTACAGGTACTCCATGTGATGAATGTATTCTTGGCAAATCCAAGAAACTGCCTTATCCAACAGGTAAACACACCTCCTTGGCTCCTCTGGAATATGCACATAGTGACTTGTGGGGGCCAGCCTCTGTGAATTCTATTGGGGGTGGTAGATATCACATGAGTATTATAGATGATTTCTCAAGAAAGTGTTGGATATATATCCTAAAGGAGACGTCTGAGGCATTTAAATTCTTCACTCAATGGTGCTCTGAAGTTGAGAGGGAAAAAGGCACTACTCTCAAGTGCCTTAGGACAGATAATGGCCTAGAATTCTTGTCCAAGGAGTTTGATAATTACTGCAAAATGAAAGGGATCAAGAGGCATAGAACCGTGCCCTTAAACCCACAACAAAATGGTGTTGTAGAAAGGGCTAATAGAACTATATTGGAGAGAGTTAGGTGCATGATGTTAGCCTCTGGTGTGGAGAAGAAGTTTTGGGTTGAGGCAGCCTCTACTGCTGTAAAATTGCTGAATATGTGTCCCTCCTCTAGCATAAATGGTGAGACTCCTGACATGAAATGGTATGGTAGACATGGGGAATATAGCCAGTTAGGACTTTTGGCTGCAAAGCCTTTGCTCACTTAAAACAGGGGAAGCTTGATGCAAAGGCTGTAAGGTGTATCATGTTGGGATACCAGATTGGAGTAAAGGGGTACAAACTCTGGTCAATAGAGCCAGGGGATGGAAAGATTGTCATCAGCCGAGATGTTGTGTTCTCTGAGGATGAGATGCCTCTTGTGCAAAGTTCAAAAGTATCACTAGATCAGAGGAATAGTCAGGAACCTGAGGCTACTGACTCTGAGGTGGAGCCTGGTGGTTCAGATGTTGATGGAGGAGGTGATGATACAGATAGGCCACCTCAACAATGCCCAAATGATCTGCAAGATTGGATGTTAGCAAGAGATAGAGCAAAAAGAGTTAAAAAGGTGCCTGCCAAATTTGCTGATTCTGAGATGTTGTTCTATGCTCTCTGTGTGGCTGAGGAGATGGAGTATTCTGAGTCAGCCAGCTACAGAGAGGCTATGAATAGCAAAGAATGGGAAAGGTGGATGCAGGCTATGAAAGAAGAGATAGAATCCCTTCTGAAAAATGGCACTTGGATTCTTGTGGAGAAACCAGATGGAAGAAAGATCATCAGTTGCAAGTGGATATTCAAGAAGAAGATTGAGTCATCTACAGAGGACTTGATCAGATTCAAGGCAAGGTTGGTGGCTAGAGGTTTCACACAAGAAGAGGGGATTGATTTTACAGAGGTGTTTTCCCCAGTTGTTAAACATGCTTCTATCAGAATGTTGCTAGCACTAATGGCAAAGAATGATTGGGAGTTGGAGCAGCTTGATGTCAAGACTGCTTTTCTACATGGAAGGCTGGAAGAGACTATTTATATGTCTCAACCAGAGGGCTTCATCAAACCAGGAGATGAAGGAAAGGTATGCTTGCTCCAAAAGAGTATCTATGGCCTTAAGCAGGCTAGTAGGCAATGGCACAAGACTTTTGATGAACATGTGCTTAAGAATGGTTTTGTGAGATCCAAATATGATGGATGTGTTTACATCAAGAAGAAGAAAGGTGTTCATGTGGCTTACCTGCTACTTTATGTTGATGATATGTTAGTGGCTGGAAAGAATATGGCAGATGTGCAAGATGTGAAGGATGATCTGAGGTCTGCGTTTGAAATGAAGGATCTGGGTGCAGCTAAAAGAATACTTGGCATGAATATCATGAGGAACAGAAAGGATAGGCAGCTTTGGCTAACTCAATCTGATTATATCTCCAGGATGCTGAAAAGATTTAAGGTGGAGAATATCAGAGAGGTTTCAACTCCATTTGCTATCCACTTCAAGCTCTCTGCTGATCAAAGACGACAGAGTGAAGCTGAGGCTCAAGAAATGCGAAGGATTCCATATGCCAACATTGTTGGAAGCATAATGTATGCTATGATAAGCACACGGCCAGATATTTCACAGGCCATCAGTGTAACTTCAAGATATATGTCAGACCATGGCAAGGAACATTGGGCAGCTTTGAAGTGGTTGCTAAGATACTTAAAAGGTGCAAGTGATTATGAGATCTTATTCAGTGGTGCTGGCAGTCATGAAGGAGATGTGTGGATGGGGTTTTGTGACTCAGACTTTGCTGGTAGCATTGATACAAGGAGATCTCAAACGAGCTACATATTCACCATGTATGGCTCTGGTGTAAGTTGGAAGTCGAACTTGCAGAGTGTGGTGGCTTTATCTACCACAGAGGCTGAATATATAGCTCTTACTTCAGCTGTGAAAGAGAGCTTTTGGCTCAAGGGTATGCTGGGAGACTTTGGTGTGAGGCAGGAGGCAGTTAGCATTGGGTGTGATACTCAGAGTGCATTGAGTCTTGCAAAACATCAAGTCTACCATGAAAAGAGCAAGCACATAGATGTGCGTTTGCATTTTATCAGGGAAGAGATTGAAAAGGGAATGGTGAAGGTGTTCAAGGTGCATACTTCGAAGAACCCAACGGATATGCTGACCAAACCTTTGCCGAAGGAGAAGTTTCATTTGTGCATGAGTTTGGTGAACTTATGCAGATTCAAAAGCGATGGTGGTTGAGCAATCAAGGTGGAGTTTGTTAGCTTATGATGGCTCAATCATCGATGGATCAACAAACTGATTTGCTGCATCAAGATGAAGCTTAGAGCTCGACTTAAGCTCAGGAGTTTCAGGGATCGTTAGATCTCCATTAGTATGTTAGATTGAATCTGAGCCGTCAGATCTAAAAACTAGCCGTTAGCTCAGTTTTGTTTTTATTTGAGTTTGTTAGAGCTCATTCTATTCGATTCCAATTCAGTGGTTCAATAATAATTCCTCTCTTAGCTCATCCACTCTCCTCCACAATCTTGCCGTTCATTCTTGTTGATCGATTCGCATATCATCTCAATTATTCTCAGATATAAAATTCCTCAACTTTTTCTCCTCAACTTTTTCTCCTTATCTCTCTAATTCCTTTACAAAAGATATAAAATTCTATTCTAACCCAAGAAATTGTCCCCATTTAATTTGGCTTCCAAAGAAAAGGCTTAAAGGCTCAAAATTGGCTCCAAAGGGAAAAATTTGAATTTTGAGAGGGTCGAAAATTAGGATAAAAAGTAGGCTAGAAAAGATGGCCTAACATCCTCCTAAATCAACTTAAACACTATGTAGACTTAGGCAGACTAGGAGCAAGTTCTAGAAACATATACATGCATGTAGATAAATCACACAAGAAAGAATTTAGGCTCAAATCTCACAAGGTATAAGCATGATCCAATGCGAACAAGAAATTCACTAATTATGCACCTTTTCACCAAACCATCAAATCAAAACGTTAAGCCACACTTAAACATAGATGGAATGTAATATCATCGGCAACTCGATCTAATGTGTGTCCCTACGCATGCGTGTTTCTAAGTTCTTCATGTTAAGTTCACGACATTTTTCAAGGTTTTCAACAAGGATTCATCTTCGGGGTTTATTTCGAAACAAAGCAATAACAAAAACTTAAACCTAAGCAAAAACAAAAACAAAAACCGTAAACTCACGTTCCACCACTTCATCCCCGCAAACTTATTTACAACAAAGTGTAAAATAAGTTTGTAGAGTCGGTAGGGACGTGAGTAAACTAGAAAGCAATAAAGATACCTTGAAATTCCCCTGTGGGGTCCGGACGGGGCGAAAATTCGAAAAGTTCAAAAAATCGTGCTGGAAACTGGAAACTGTAGATGGGCAGCGGTCGCTGGGAGCTCTCCAGCGGTTGCTGCGGACGAGTCAGACCTTTCCAGTGCATGGCCAGCGGGCCGCTGCGAGCTATGCTGCGGTCACTGGCGAGGAGTCTAGAAACCTGCGAAAATTTTCAAGGCTTAAAAACGAAAATTCAAGATAAAAATAACCAAAAACTTAATAAAAAATTGTCAAAACATTCAAAACAAATTATCATAAAAAAAAGTAATGATACAAGTGCTCATTTAAAGTCATGAGCTTGGCTTCATCATTCTTGAGGAGGAGGGAAACGGGCACTAAGGTCCTCGAAGGCGCCGATGAGGTAGGTGATGTCCTCCCTCATGGTTTGACGGTCTTCTTTAGCCTCCGTGGCCATTTGGCGAAGCTTGGCAAGTTGTTGTCGTTGATGAAGGTCCTCGAGCCTTTGAGCAACCCAAAAGTTCGTCTCCGCCGCCCGCCAATCGCCTTGGGCCTCGCAACCTTGTTGGTTGAAGTTGTTCACCTGCTATTGCTCCGCTCAGCGATTGTCCCAAGTGTTAGACATGTTTTGCAAATAGGAGAATACCTCTCCCATTTGGGCAGAAGTACTGGCTTGGAACTTCTCTTGGGGATCCGGTCGGCCTCGGCGGTGGTACCTCCTATTGCGACGACGGTGGCCTTCTACCTCGTCCTCGTCATGTAGAGGCGGCAGCGGCATGTTCCGCCTCCTAAACTCCCCGTTAATGGGGTTAGCTTCAATTGCATTCCGGTGGGCGGCGGTGTCGAGCCTCCAATTTGCCTTGTTGTCCCACGTATCAACCTTGGTCAATTGTGGGAGTGGAAGAGGAAAGTGATCCTGCGCCGACTATAGGAAGAATGCTTGGCCGCTCGAGTCGGTCTTCAGAAGTCCCACCGCGAACAAAACCTCATAGGTGATGAACATCTCACCCATATCCGGAGTTAAGTCCACTGTCGGGATGCCAACATACTCGGCAATTGCCGTGATCAACCCTCCGCAACAAATAGGGCTCCCGTCCTTCTTGGAGATGCGGTCGACGTAGATGGTGAAGAGGATCCCAAAGTTGATCCCCTTCCTATTAAGCAAGCTATAAATCACGTCCATCTTGGTGTAGGAGACACTCCCACCATCAATCCGGGCAAACACTAGCTGCGTCATCGCCCGGTGGAGGTATCGAAGGACGGGGTTGCGGATGGAGGAAGACTTTGCATAAGCCGTCACAAAGTCCTCCCCTTCGATCGTCATCGCTCTCCACATGTCGGAGTAGTCATACTCCACCTCCTCGCCGGGGTTGGGGTTGTAGCACTAGAACACCTCGCACAAATCCACCATCGTGAATGTGTGGTTGTGGTTGACGAGGCGGAAGTCAATGGACTCGGGGATGCGGGTGCGGCGGTCCTTGTTGACCCTAAGAGTACTTAGAAACTCAAGAGTGAGTCTCCGGTATGATGGCCACCTCCCACGAAACATATGGCCGAGGCCATTCCCCTCACTGACGTCGCACAATGCCTAAAAGTCTTCAATAATCCCCAAAGTGGCGAG
Organism: Salvia hispanica; assembly: GCF_023119035.1. NCBI lineage: Eukaryota > Viridiplantae > Streptophyta > Magnoliopsida > Lamiales > Lamiaceae > Salvia > Salvia hispanica. The sequence continues at coordinate 21,716,832 of NC_062965.1, forward strand.
GGGAAGATCATGTGGGTACCTCGAAGGCGTAGTCTCTCTAGCCAAGACTTTCTTCTACATCGCCTTATGTGCTTCCAACGGAAGACTAATCCCATAGCTCTTCGCGTTCTCGGGCTTGCCTGTTGTTGTCATCTTCCTACAAAGAAAAACCAAGCTCAATAAAAAGAGCAACAAACAAGTGACAAACAAGGGTTTCCCCCAAACTTGCTATCAACCAAATAATAATCCAAAAATAAATCATGTTGTGCAAGCTTGTATCTAACATGCGTTCTAAGATGATTCATGAAGACATGTAAAACAGTATCAACACCAAAGAACAAACCATAATCCATCCCCCTACATGAATTAATCCCCCATGCAGAGACGTGTCATCATAATCAACGAAAATCAACAATCTCTATTAACTACACATGTATTGCAATTCATGGAGGTAATAATAGCCTCACAAAGCTATGAACATGATTGCAAAGTATAACAACAAAAATCAAGAGGGAAATTCACTATCAAAAACTTAATTCATTACCCAATTCACAACTATAGCCAATGGAATCATGAAATAACAATATCAAACTCATCCCCAATGCTAAAACAAACTTTTCAACCGAAAAAATCATCAAATAATGCAAAATCCTTGGAAGAATTCAAGCAAAAGCTCAGAAATATAAGTTAGGATTCACACCTTGGTTTGAAGCGATTTGAACGATGAAAACTTGAAGAATGAGATGCAATGGTGATACGCTCAGATTTTGCACTATTTTAAGGCCATTATTTGGTCCGTTTTTGATGTCAAAGTCACTCTACACGTCCATTATTTACATATTTTGTCTATTTTGGTATTTTGACGTGTTTTGTGAGAAACATGCATAATTAAGCCGAAAAAGGGAGCCAAAACGAAAAGTCTGGAAATCTGGAGTCAGATGGCGACCGGCGACCGCCGCAGATGTGTGCGTCAACCGCCGGCGCCTGGCGGGCAGATCAATGCAGAGGTCCGCCTCGGAAAAATACACTTGGAAGAGAAGTCTTGTGCGGCGACCGCCGGAAGTCGTGCGATTGTCCACCGCCGAGGGAACAGACTCTCTGGAGTCCAACGCGGCGACCGCCGGCCAAGGTGCGGCGGCCCGTCGGAGAAAGGCGGCGAATCCGAGAAGCCCTAGATTTACTCCCAGATTTACCATATTTTGGAGATCTTTTCCTTCTACAACAAGGATTGGCTTTCCCCTATAAATAAGACTTCAAGCTTCATCAAAAGTGAGAGCTTCTACTTGCAAAATAATTCATAGAGATCAAGAGCTAGAGTACTTCATTTGTGCAAGGAGTTGGAGAAGGATTTCAAGAACATCAAGAACAACAAGGATTCAACCTACGTGTTTTATTTGCTTTAGTTTTATGTTCAAATTGTCTTCCCTTCAATCTATGTGTTTAGCTTATTTCATCATGTGTAACTAAACTCATAGGATTCTAGGGATGTGTTAGTAACGACTTTGGTTATACAAATTCCTTTTTCTATTTAATATCCGTTTTGTTTTTACTTTGTTTCTTCCCTAAGTAGTTCTGATGCTGCATGATTGAGTGACACAATCTTGTATGATTTAATACAACTTGCTTCATAACTGTGAGAGAGTTCTAGCGAGTTAGATTCACTTAGTAGACGCTACGGTTAGCTTCCCTTAAAACGACACTGTTAATTGAGAGTGAGGACTTTTCAAGGGTCTTAGGAGCTTTTTGGAGTTACGTGTTAGGATTGACAACCCTAATTTTGTAATCAACGTTTGTATCGCATGAGCATAAGCTAGGTGACTCGTCCTTTCAAAGTATAAACTGTGCTCGGGTATTGTAGTTTGAATTTGTATAACCATAACTGTGAACGCACATCCCTGGGATTCCCTTATCTCTATCGCTTATTTCTCCGTGTTTTATTTGCATTTAGTTGTTATATGCTTTTTATTGTTTCTAGTTTTCAAAAATTTTTCAAAACATATTTGCTTTTCCAGATAGTAATTGAGTCTTAGTAGAGGATAGACACTTTGCGTTTGCCTTCCCCATGTTCGATATCCGGTACTGACCTTTAGCTATACTATATATACTCTGTATACTTGCAGGTTTATTTAGTGCTAATAAAAAGTGCATCAAGTTTTTGGCGCCGTTGCCGGGGAAGACAATTCACTTTGGAGTGATATCTTCAAACAAATAATTTTACTACTTTGGAATTTAATTGCTTTCAGTTCTTATTTTTAGTTTTTAATTTTTTTCGTTTTTGATTCTTGCAGGTTTTGTATGCGAACGCGCTCTGGGAAGGACAGCCTAGAACCGCTCGATTTAAAACTTGAAAGAACTCGTAGGAAAATAAGAAGTGAAAAAGGATCATGAACAATGGGTGACCGAACAGACATCGAGAAGCTACAAGAAATTGTAAAGCTGCTAATGGACGATAGAGATGCGGAAAGGGCAGACCGCGAGGCTTTGGAGAAGAAGAATCAGGAAATACAACCCGTGATGAACATGTTCAATCATGGGAATATGATTACTTTTCCCGAAGGACCTCGTATTGACGCTAACAATTTCGAGTTACGCATGCCCCTTATTCAAAGGGTCGAGCAAACTCCTTTTGCTGGTAGGGCTACAGATGATGCCAATCGCCATCTCTCTAAATTTGTGGAGATCTCAAACACTCTCAAGTTAAACGGTGTCGATGACGATGCCATAAGGGTAAGACTCTTCCCCTTTTCATTAACTGATTCTGCTAAAGAGTGGTTTGAATGCATGCCCAGAGAAAAGGTCTCCACATGGAAGGACATTGTAGCTGCCTTCCTCGACAAGTACTTTCCGCTGGGCACAATCTTGAAGCTCAAAAGCGAGATCTTCCAATTCATCCAAGGCCATGACGGGCCCCTCTACGAGGCGTTTGCTCGTTTCAAAGCTCTTCTCCGAAAGTGCCCCAACCATGGTTTCACCGTGGATCATCAGGTAAGAATCCTTTATAATGGGTTTAACGAGAAGATTTGTGTTATGCTTGATTCAGGTGCAAATGGAGGATTCTTATGGAAGTCAGGTGAAGAAGCCATGGCGGTAATAGAGGAATTCGCCACCAACAACATGGGGTGGACGAAAGAAAGGCATAGCATGAAGAGGATAGCTGCAATTGAAGAGGCAGAGGAAATTTCTTCTGCGAAGGAATTGGCCAAGCTCAGAGTTAGGGTGGACAAATGGATACATCAAGGAAGGAGGATCCGATTTCACCGACCTCCATCATAGCGGTCTCTAAACCCGAAACTCCTGCCCCGATAGTGGAGGAAATCAACTACATGCAAGGAGGCGGTTCCAACAGAAATTACAACAACAATTATCGCCGTAATCAGGGGGCGGTAATTTCAATAACTATAATGGAAACCGACCTCATCCTAATCTCTCTTCTTCTAACAATAATTACTTGCAACCCCCCGCAGGATTTAATGTTAGCAAGTGAGGAGTAGTTGAGACAACCAAGAAGGAGGAAAAGTATGACAAGGGATCACAAGGATCTTGGAAGTAATCACGCAAGACAGGAAGGTTAATGACTGATAAGGCTCGTTTCATGCATCGGTTTAGGGTTAAAATTCTGTGCATTTGGGGCACTAATGTGCGTTATTGAGTTCAGGTGCGAAGTAAATCTGCCGGACCCAGGAGTTGTTGTTACCGGACCTGGCAGATGCAAAAGAGATGAAATTGAAGCAAAAATCAGAAGTCGTCGTTCGGACCTGGGAGAATCAAAAGTTGGCGACAGGAGCAGAATGGAGCAAGAGCAAATTATTTTAAAGATTCTTACTCAAGGGCAGGAGCGTAAAATCACCAGAGGGGATACCCTAGGGATCAGAGCCTCACATATATAAAGAGCTCAACCTTGAAGAAGAAAGGAGATCCGTGAACAGCCACTTCTATGCTCTCCTAGCTCTAGTTCTAGTTCCATACCTTAAATTTTCATTCTCGACTGCTGCGCACTTGGACATGAAGGATTCTGGCCACCGTGGTTCTCATCGTCATCGTAGTTATTTTGCTGTGTAACACCGCCTTGAGGAGGCGAAGAAACAATTTTATTTGCTTTCGTTTAGTACTTTGTTGGTTTTAAGTTTCGCAACTTTAGCTTCTTGCTTTGATCTACTGGATTCAGACCTATTTCTAGTATTATGGAAGTTTATGTTTGCTTTTGGTTGGATATCTCTGAATTTATGTTAATCTCTTGTTTTTAGCTTTCGTTCTTTGTTTGTTGTTGAATGTTTGGAGCTGAGATCTGTGTTTGTTGTTGGAGGTTGGGAATTTGCATATGAAGATGTTTGGACTTGTTGAATCGTGGTGTTTTGGAGTTGAAGTTTCGCATATTTGGTGCTTGATGTTTACGTTATGCATGATTATGTCTATTTACTTTCTGTTTCTGTATCCTTTAGGTCCAGTAGCGTAGATCTGTTAGTTTAGGCTTTAATTTCTCGTTCTAAGTCTCATTTTAAGTTAGATTTAAGGTTACTCTGTTTTCATGGTGTTTAAAACTCTGTTTTCTCTGCTATTCTCGTTTGATTCCTGAAGAAGATGAAGTTGTTGGTAGTTAGAACCAGATCTGCTTTATGTCAGTACTTTTCTGCATGTACTTTACTTTTTCTCGCATATCTGCTAGACCTGTCAGTACGATCTACTTTGTCTCTTTTACTTTTCTACATGCTTTTCCAGACCCTGGTAGTTCAAGGAATTTGTCTTGCTTTTTCACTTTATGCTTGTCTGTCCAAATTAGGAAAGTCTGTCTAGTTAAGTTTACTCCAGTTGTCTTAGAACTTAAAAATATCTTATTTTCTCTGAGTCATGTATGTTCCGTACGCTTTCGTTTCTTAGACCCAGTAGGTAGAGTAAAGTTCTCCCGATCTATTAGACCCGATAGGTAGATTAAAATTTCGCTTATCTCTCAGACCCAGTAGTTTAAGTTCTCGACCCACAAAAATTGCGTGGCAGCAGCCAACCCTTTCCCAAAACATCCTCAATTACAGTTCCGCAACACCTGCTTCCTCGTGGGATCGATCCTTTGCTTCCCTATGCTAGTTGTAGTATAGTGGGTTGAGGTTTTTGAAGGGACAGAGTGCACCCAACGACCCCTTTCTGATAGTTCCACGGTTTTCTAGCCTCTGAAGTCTAGTCGAATCCTCTGGACCTGTTAGATTGAGTGATATCACACACAGCACAAACCTGCACTGCACTCTTAGGACATTTTCTTGCCACTTGCAAAGCTTTGATTGATGTAGGTCGTGGCGAGATCACAATTAGCGATAACTATAGCCAATCCACCTATAAGATCGAGAGCGAGATGCTCAAGTTTGAGGAAGCAAAGCGGGCGAAGATGGAACGGCAGTGTAGGGCAATCATGGTCACGGATTTGACCAAACCCCAAGATCCCTTTGAAGTGGAGGATCCTACTACCTCCATCATCTACTTTGTAAACGAGGTAAGACGTTCTCCCAAAAAGGAAGATACTAATCCATCTACCTCTATCCCGCAGAAAAAGAAGCAAAAGAGGAAGAAAGCACCCAAGGAGGACCCCGAGATTTATGTTATCAAGACCAATAAGGGGAAGTACAAATGGTGGAAGAAGCTAGAGACCAAGTTGCTCCCTATGCCCATTTTCAACACTCGGGTCGCTGACCCCACCAATTAGTGGGCCACTTCAAGTCGAGCTAACGACTAAAAACAAAAGCGCTTGTTGGGAGGCAACCCAATCTCTTTAATTTTGCTCTTTTCTTTATTTTCGTTCTTTTTATAAAAAAATATATTTAACGCGTGGCGGTCGCCGCACTTAACACGACGGTCGCCACACGTGTATTCACATGTGCGGGATAGGTCGGGCTTAGGGCAGGCTTAGGGCGGGCCGAATGAACTGCTGAACGGGCCACGACGGCCCGCCAGGAATCGCTGTGTTAAACGCCCCGTGCGGCGGCCCGCCGCGCGCAGTCCAGAGACGGGAATGCTGTTTTAAAAGGTAAGTTTTCCATTCTTTTTCCCATTCCTTCTCAAATTCCTTTCTTGCACACTACCCTCACCTTTATAAATCACCAATTTCACACACCCAAACTATCATTCTCTCAATTCTCTCCAAGTTTAACCAATTGTTAATCAACACAAGGTATGAATCCTAACTAAATTTCTGAGTTATGTTTCACTTCTTTCATGGATTTGGGCATGTTTTGGATGAATTGTTCGGTGAAAAATCTTATTTTACGATGGAGGATGATTGTGTATACTTATTTTTGGATTTCCATGGTGATATTGTGTTTTGGTGATAGTTTGAAGCTTTGGGAATAGTGATTCCTTCTTGTTTCTACTTGTTCATAACATTGTGAGGCTATTATTACTTCCATGAATTTCACTACTTGAGTATTTCATAGAGATTGTTGATATGTATTGATTTATTGTTGATACGTCTCTGCATGGGGGATGAATTCATGTTGGGGGATGATTTTTGTTTCCTAGTTTGGATGTTTACGTTCTACATGTTTCCATGCTACTATCTAGGAAGTTTTGAGCACCTAGCTTGCACTTATATGTTGATTCTTTGGTATTGTTTATAAGAGTGCAAGTTTGGGGGAACCTTTGATTTCCCATTGTTTGGTATACTTTTTAAGTATTGTACTTTTCTTTTGTAGAAAAATGGGATCAAAGGGAAAGCCCGAAAATGCGAAGAACTATGGCATTAGCCTTGCCTCGGACGAGCAAAAGGCCATGTGGAAGAAGTTGTCGGCGCGAGAGACGGAACCCTCGAGGTACCCCCAAGATTTCTCTCTTCAAACTTTGGGGATCGCCGAGGACTTTTGGGCGTTGTGTGACGTAGGTGACAGGAACGGCCTTCGATACATGTTCGAGAGAAAGTGGCCGTCTTTTAGGAAGTATACTCTTGAGTTCCTAAGCTCGTTGAAGGTCACCAAGGACCGCCGGCAAAACATCTCGCTCAACATCAATTTCCGCCTAGGCAACCGATGGCACTCGCTCACCATGGAGGATCTTTGCGGAATCTTCCATTGCTTCGACTCCAACCCCGAGACCGATAATGATTATGATTTTGACGAGGTTTGGGGTGCGATGAAAAATGAGCACGAGCACGCCGCGGGCTATGCCAAGTCTTCTTCAATCCGCAACCCGGTTTTGAGGTACTTCCACCGAGCTATGACCCAACTTATGTTTGCTAGGGTCGATGGGGGGATTGTCTCCCAAACGAAGTTGAATGTGATATGGTGTCTTCTCAACAAGAAGGGATTCGACTATGGAACCTTTTTTACTATCTATGTGGACCGGATCACGAAGAAGGATGACGGCGTTATATGTTGTGGGGGTTTGATCACGGCGATCGCCGAGCACTTGGAGGTTTCTTTTGTCAGTTTGACGGAAGATGGCGGGGAGCGCTTTATCACCTATGAGGTGCTCTTTT
>NC_062965.1:21724363-21754363 GCF_023119035.1 Salvia hispanica
ATAGGTAGATTAAAATTTCGCTTATCTCTAGTAGTTTAAGTTCTCGACCCACAAAAATTGCGTGGCGGCGGCCCGGCCACTTAAGCATCTGCCACCGATTACGTGGGATCGATCGATCTTTACTTCCCTGTGCTAGTTGTAGTATAGTGGGTTGAGGTTTTTGAAGGGACAGAGTGCACCCAACGACCCCTTTCTGATAAGTTCCACGGTTTTCTAGCCTCTGAAGTCTAGTCGAATCCTCTGGACCTGTTAGATCGAGTGATATCACACACAGCACAAACCTGCACTGCACTCTTTGGACCTGTCAAAATGGCGCCGTTGCCGGGGAATGCATGGTGTTATTAGTGTGCTTGCGAATGTTTTGGTGTAAATAATTTATTTAACATGTTTTCTTTTGTTTCTTTTTTCAGTTTATGAACAGGAGCTACCGGTTCGGACACTGGAACAACTCACCTGGTTGGAGAAGCGCCCAGACTAGTTGGCGGGTCAAGGAAACTATATTCCCAGTTACCACCAGATCGGGGCTTACAACAGGGGATCCAGTTCACCTGAGTTCGGAGAGCGACGAGGAGTCAACTTCGTCAGTTAAGAAGGAACCAAAGTCAACCTCAGAAACAGAGGAGGAAAGCGTTGAGAGCATGGCCAACGCAGGCGACGACGACCCAGAGATCGGCTGGCTCACTGCCCATTTAGATGGCGAGCCTGCCCAGGCCATCGTCTCTACCCAGCGCCAGAGGGCGATCGACATCAAAACTAATGTGCTGGGCATTCTCCCCACTTTCTCGGGTCGGAGGAATGAGTGCCCCTATGAGTTCCTCAATGAATTCAGTAAGCTTTGCAGCATTCAGAAGAGACCCAACGATGCAACAGAGGAGGATTATCGATTACGCGCGATCCCGTTCGCGCTAAAGGGGGAGGCTAACACGTGGTTGTTAAGGCTGCCACCCGACTCAATCAATACGTGGAAAGACTTCAAGTTGGAGTTCTTGGATTACTTCTTCCCTTCTAACAAAACGAATGCTCTCAAGAAGGAGATCCAAGAATGTAAGCAAGAATATGATGAATCGTTGAGTCAGTATTGGTCCAGGTTCAAGGGGTTGCTCGACGCTTGCCCAAACCACCGGATGATGGAAGCCGAAACCTACTATCTATTCTATGAAGGGGCGAAACCTGAGTCCAAAGATCTGATGAACACCGCTAGTGGAGGAAATTTCACCAAGAGGAAGGTGAGCGAGGCCCGAGAGATACTGGGAAGATTAATTGATGCAAAAAAGGCATACGATTCACCTCGTACCATTCTAAGGAGAGGGAATGCGGATGCAGTCACAGTGCAAAATGAAGAAAGGATGGATGCCCGAGTGGATGCAAGGATGGATGTCAGAATGGAGCAGCTCGAGAAAACTATCCTAACTGCCCTAGGGAAGAACGATTCACCGGGTCCAACAGAGAAAGAAAAACAAGCACTGGGTCCAGAGGATGGTTACAATTAGCGGATCTCAAGGGAACCAACCCAACTGGTCCGGAAGGAACCAAGAGGGGCAAGGCAACTGGAATCAAGGAGCACAAGGTAATTGGAGCCAAGGAGGTCAAGGAAATCAATCCAGCTGGAACAATAGGAACCAAAATAACCAGGGAAGCTCATATGTACCCCCACACCAGAGGAACAACAACTATCAGGGGCCAGGGAATCAGTACAACAATAACCAAGGAGGTCAAGGAAACTTTCGCCCGCATCAAGGGGGTGGACCAAATCATGGTCAAGGGCCAAGTGGAAGTCAACAGAACACTCGGACCCAGAGGAATCTGGATGATATGGTCCATGACCTAGTGAATTCTCAACAGCACATGCAAAACAACTTGGTGGCAAACAATGACGTGGTTCACAAACTCCAGGATGCTCAGCAGGAACACAAGGCCGCGATGGATCTGATGTCGAAGCAATTATCTCAGATCGCAACGTCCCTGAGCGACATGCGAGGGAATGAGGGAAGGATTCCAGCCTCAGTAAAGCCACCAGAAAGGGCAAACATCAGCCAGGTTACCCTGAGATCTGGGAAAGCATATGAAGGACCCAAGCTGAAGGAAAATGATGAAATGTCAGTGCCAAGGAGCGAAGAGGATATCCACCCGGTCCAGCAAAAAGAAGAAGTTAGAGCAGAGGATGATCTTCAAGCCGGTGACTTGGGAGGATCGTTACCTCGGATGGCAGACCCATTTTTCTTAGACCCAGAGCCTGAGGTAGAAATTGAAAAAAAAGAAGAAGGAGAGGCGGAAGAACCCTCTAAGGAAGATCCTACCAACACGATAAAGAGGGTGAAACCTTTTCCCTACCGAGGAGATGCCAAGAAGAAAAAGGACAACCCCGTGGATTTCATGGAGATCTTTGGAAAGCTGGAGATCAACCTCCCGTTCCTGGAGGCTTTGAAGCTTCCCCCGTTCAGCAAATTCATTAAGGAATTCGTTGCAGGCAAGGCAAAATCTGACGGGAAGATCGTGATCGGGGAGAATGTATCTGCAGTAATTCAGAAAAGGATAATGCCTTCAAAGCAAACTGACCCAGGTATGTTTACCTTACCTATCACTATAGGAGGTGTCAGAATCGAGCATGCAATGTGTGATTTAGGTGCATCTATTAATGTGTTACCGCTTTCCATATACAAAAAACTGGTAGGAGCGAGAATGACTGATACGAAAGTGGTAATCCAACTAGCTGATAGATCATGCATTAGCCCTGAAGGAGTATTAGAAAATGTGATAGTAAAAGTTCATAATTTTTTATACCCTGCTGACTTTCATGTGATAAAGATGAGTGACAACGAAACAGCTGAGTCTAGTGGCGTTCTTTTAGGGAGACCATTTATGAGGACCGCTAAGACTATAATCGATGTATTTGATGGCACCATCTGTTTGGATTACAATGGGGAGAAATTCACTTTCAGCATTGATGAAGCTATGAGGAAACCACTAGACGTGGAAAACCTCCATTTTGTTGATGTCATTAACCCCCTGGTCCAGGAGTTTCTTGAGACCGAACTATTGCAGGAACAGGTGGACACCTCGGAAATGACTGAATCCATGAGGAAAGAAGTTGCAGGATGGTGTGAAGCAATTATGGGACAAGGGCTATCTGACGGAGAAATCACAAAGGCAATAATGGAATTCTGTGGTGAGGCAAGATCCCCTGGGTCAAAGGAATCAGTTCAAACTGGCCGGAGGGATTTCTATGAGAGATGAGATGCCACAGACTCCAATAATAGTTTGCGAGATCTTTGATGTTTGGGGCATGGACTTCATGGGCCCATTCCCATCTTCGTATGGAAATACGTACATATTGGTTGCTGTAGATTATGTGTCCAAGTGGATCGAGGCCAAAGCTACAAGTTCAAGCGACGCGAAGGAAGTCTCAAGATTCCTAAAGGCCAATATATTCAACCGGTATGGCGTGCCCCGAGCGATCATCTCGGACCAAGGGACTCACTTCTGTAATAGGACGATTGAAGCGCTGATGAGAAAGTATGGAGTCCACCATCGGTTATCTACTCCGTATCATCCCCAGTCCAATGGGCAGGCTGAAATCTCGAATCGAGAAATAAAGGGCATCCTAGAGAAGACAGTGAATACCTCGAGAAAGGACTGGAGCAAACGTCTAGACGATGCTCTCTGGGCCTACAGAACCGCTTACAAGACACCAATAGGAATGTCACCCTACAGATTGGTATTTGGAAAAATGTGCCACCTGCCCGTGGAGATAGAGCACAAAGCATACTGGGCAGTCAAGGAAATGAACATGAAGGCTCATGCCTGTGAGGAAGAGAGGAAGATGCAACTGCAGGAACTGGAGGAATTGAGGATGGAGTCATATGACTCAGCCATGTGGTATAAGGAGAGGACCAAACTCTGGCACGATAAAAACCTCCGGGTCAAGGAGCTGCAGGTTGGGCAGAAAGTACTCCTTTTTCAATCAAAGCTCAAGCTCATGCCTGGGAAGCTGAAGTCAAAATGGATAGGGCCTTACACAATCGTTGGCATTCGACCGCATGGAGCAGTGGAAATTCAGGGAGTCAATGCTAACTCTGTTCCGTTCCTTGTTAATGGTCATAGAGTGAAAGTGTTTAGGGATAGTTCGGAGTTGTGTGAAGTGGAAGAAATTCCACTCCACACACCTTCCACTATTGCCTAGTAAGCCATGTTTAAATATTCTTCGGGAATTACTGGGTCAGGTAGATAGGGTAAAATTTTCGATCAGCTGACTGGACCAGTTAATTCCCAAGAATATTTAAACATTTAGGTGTAAATAACATGAATAAGTTTTTTTTATGAAAATACAAAAAAATTAATTATATACTTCTAAAACCCAAAAAGATTTTTGAAAGTTCTGATCGTCTGTGGAAATGCACAAGTGTGAAAGGCTCATCTCTTTGACCCAGACGTTCAGCAAATTTCGTTTTTTTTACTAAGTGTTTCGGATTACCAGGTCAGAGGGAAGTGAGGAAAATCAGGGGGAAGTTTGAATTTTGAATTTTAAAAAGCTGGCGAGGCGTACGGTTGCTCGCGTCAGAGACGCGACCGTTCGCCTGCAGCCAATCATAATATTCCTTTTTTTTTTATTTTTATTTTTATTTTTTTCCTTTTCTTTTCCTTTTAATTATTTTATTTTCCTTTTATTTTCTTTTTTCCAAAAATAACTTCCCTAAAAAACTAAATAACTTCCCTCACCTAAAATTATTTTCTCATAACTCCTAATTCCCAAACTTTTCTTTCTCTCTGCAGATCCGAGAACCATTAATCACCGCCGTTAGCCACCACCACAAAGACACCGCCGTAAACCACCACAGTAGATAAAGATGCAGGGAAATCCATCGGTGCGCACAGCCCGCGGGAAAAACCCACCAAAGAAAAAGACCACAAAGAAGGTGACGGAGGCGACGAGTTCGGCTCCCATGGCAGAGAAAACACCCACGCCGCCACCAGAAGAAAACCCCACCGCACCGGAACTTCCACCGCAGCCCATACCGACTGTAGTGCAACCACAGCAAAACACGGGACAAGAAAACCCCGCCGAGGCGAAATCCGAAGAAGTAGAACCGGATCCCGAGGAAGTCATAGAAGAATTCATGAGGAAGTTCGGGAAGGGGCCGAAGGCGAGCAAATTCTTCGCAAAAATGTCGGAGGCATGCCGGAAACAAGAAGAGGTAATTCCTGCCCTAACCCCACTTACAATTCCACCAAGACCCCATACATTAATCGAAACACCCACTGCACAAGCCTTACCCACACACACAGAAAACCCCCAAATTTTACCCGAAACCCTAACTCAAGAGACGAACCCCCCACACACTATTCCTCAAACAGAAACTGAGCCCCACGCCGAACCCTCTGAAAATATAGAAGAAACTGATGCTGAGGAGGGTGATAGGATGGGTATGGAGGAATTAGAGAGAGAGGAGGGAGGGGGTAGTCTAGGTGAGCAAGAAGAAACACCGGATGTAGAGGCCGCTGGGTCAGGGGACGAAGGGGAAAAAGAGGAGGGTGAGGATGGTGGGGAGGGTGACAAAGTAGAGGAAGTGGAGCAAGAAGAAACAGGGGATGTGGAAGAGACGGAGGAACAGGGTGTAGAGGAGACTGTTGATGATGGGAAGGGTAGTGAGGGCAGCGTAGGTGAAGAAGGTGAGGCAGTTGTTGACAAGGAGGCTGAGAAGGAAGGTGAGAGTTTTGATGAGGAAGTTGCTGAGAAGGAGACTGAGGAGGAAGAAAAGGCTAAAGGAGAGGATGTTGAGAAGGAGGAAGAAAGAGACGGCGATGAACAAGATGCCGAGAAAGTGTGTGAAGGGATAGAAACTGACATCGTCGTGATAGACGATATAACTACTGATGAACAAGGGACACCAACTGATGAGAGGCTGACGAGGAGGCACTCCCGTCGTAATAGGAAGCAAGTGGATGAGGCAGAGGTAGGCAGGCCCGAGCGCCTAAGGCTGGAGGACACAGAGGAGGCAGGGGATGATATCCCCCTGGTCCAAGAGACTGTGGCAGCCGAGAAGGAAATCTCTCCGGAGGCTATGGAGACGAGATACGAAGCGGAAAGGAAAAGGAAGGGGAAGCATACCGCTAAGCCCCAGCAGAAGAAATCTCGCCCCGCAAACACCACTGTGGTGATTAGCGAGCCGGAGGCGATCCGTGTGCCGTTTGCCCATCCAACAGACAAAGAGGAGGCTGAGATACCAGCCGTGGAAGAGAGCCCGTTTGAGACGATGGAGGTCCTTGTGACCAAGAGGTTGTTGGAAGCCATGGTCCAGTTTGAGGACCCAAAGCTGCAGAAGGCATGTGATGGCCGAGCCACGAATGGAAAATCGGCGAAGTCCGGAAAGAAGTTGTGCCTCTCGGACCTGGAGGAACTAGGAGTGGAGAAGAAGTTCATCTCCTACTTCAAAAGCATCGGGTTTGAGTGGCTTCTCAACCACAGCAATGCGGAGGTGCCGGTGGCTCTGGCAAAGGAGTTCTTCACATCATTCAAGTTCAAACAATCTACGGATCTCGATGCGGACACAATCTCCTTCAGGATATTCAACGAGGAGATGGAAATGAGTATAAGGGAGTGGTCGTTGAGACTGGGGCTACTGACACCCGAGGAGGAGGAAGAAGGAGCGTGGAATGAGAGAGAGATCGGCGCGCCCAAGAATACAGCTGGCTTCGATGCTGAGGAGGCCTGGAGGATGGTTGCCCACAAGAAGGTGGCCAAGTTCAAGACAAGCGCATCGAAGGGGATGAACATCACTGACCCTGTACTCCGATTAGCACAAGTATATATCGGGTACAATCTCTTGGGTCAAGTGGGTGCAACCCTCACTACTCCAGAGCTGTATTTCATGTGGTGCATGCTGAACAATGTGAAGGTCCACCTCGGGTACTGGACTGCCTATGCGTGCCAGAGAGTCAGAACTCACTCCGACCGCCATCTCTACACGTGCAACTTGCTGGGAGCATACCTCCAGAGAAATGTGTCAATGAAGATAGCCAACTCGGTCATCAACCTGCCAATGTGTAGCGATCCAGGATACTTCGATCTCCCGTTCTTCTTCAACAAGGGATTGACGATAATGAAGGACGGCGTGTTGAGATTTTACGAAGTAGGGAAAGCTGACGGAGTGAAGATAAAGACAGAGAAGGTAGATGATGAAGGAGAAGAGAAGGTGGAAGACGAAGGGTGGCGGACGAGAATGGAGGAAACGATGTTGAAGCTGGGAGCAAATACGGTGCAGCAACAAGAGATCTTGCTGAAGCTGCACCAAGAGGCGGTGGCTCAGAGGGAGATGATGGCCGCGCAAGCTGACAAGATGGCCCAGGCCGTGGAGACAATGATGAAGATGGTCACTGTGGTTGACCAAAAGATCCTCCGGGCCCAGCAGCAGCGCATGCCTCCCAAGTTGCCCACAGAATCTAGGCAGCTGACCCCAGGAGCTACCCCAGAGAAGCCAGCCCCCAGCACCCAAGGAATGCCACCAGAGAAGAAGAGAAAGGACAGTGAGACCACAACAAGCGTACCAGTGAAGAAGGATACCCCCAGGCCAGGGGAACAGAAGGCCAAAAAGGATGATGAACCCAAGCCCAGCCAGAAGAAAGCAAAGACGATGCCCAAGAAGTCTGGTCCCACGGGGGACCAGAGCCAGAATTGACCCCCCCCAACCAAGTAATTTTAAATTTTAGTTTTTTTTTTACGTCTTTTTATGTTTTAGTTCGTTTTTTTTACAAAGCATGCCGTTTTTTTTATGTGTCTGTGAATACTTGTGTTATCTTTATGTATATACGTGTTAGCTATCTTCTCCCACTTAGCCCGATGCTCGGTCTAAGTGTGAGAAGTTTGTTTTTATATAGCATGCTTTGGTGTTTGTTAATTTGTGTACCTTCTCCCACTTAGCCCGATGCTCGGTCTAAGTGTGAGAAGTTTGTTTTTATATAATATGTGTTTTGTGAGTCTGTTAGGTGTCGCACTAACTTAGCCCTGTTTTCCACTTCACAAAAAATGCTTGGGGACAAGCATGGTGAAGTGGGAGGGGGGAGGGAGTTAGTGCAAGTTAGTGTCAATTATATGTGTCTGTTTACTAGGTCTAGGAGTTAGTAGTAGTCAGTTAGTAGGAAATTATGTGTTTATGCATAACTGGTGAATAGAAAGCAAAGCCCCTTAGTGAGAGTGATTGAAGAGAGAATGCATGTCAACTTTGATGCCCTTTTCCTTAATAAATCAAAATCGGTTTGGATGAAGTAAGGACGATAGAATATGCCTCGACTAATCTAGCTGTGAAGCCCTTCATAAAAGTGAGTTATAAGCCTTAAACACTTCATACTAACACAAAATGAGAGGGCTGCCACTTGATGCTTAGGGAAAGAACTTAGAAGGAGAAAATTTTTGGTGATAGAAGTAACCTCTCGGGCCTAGGGGAAGGGTACTGGAGGTATAAGCTGGACGAAGTCCAGGGTCTAAAAAGGGAGGAATAAACTGGAACAAGGTCCAGATAAAAAAAAAAAAAAAAAAAATAAAATTTGGAGTTATAAGCTGGACGAAGTCCAGGGAGGTATAAGCTGGACGAAGTCCAGGAGGGAAGGAGAAAATTATAATAAGAGCTAAGACAGGGGAACTATCTGACCCGAGGCATCAGTGGTATGGCATATAAAGAGCGAACGATCCTAACATCCCTGGTGAGGAATGAGTGATCGAGCGAATCCAACAGTTAGTGAAGTTAGGGGCTATCTTGACAAACTGACAAGCCGATTAGATAGAAGAAGGGAAGGGGAAGATTCGGAGACTGTAGGTTCTTGAATTGACCTTAATCTTGTGGGGATGGCTGCTAGAAAATAAACCAGTTTATGCAATTATATGTTTATGTGTTGATATGTGTTTTTATCTGTTTTCTTTGTCTAAGTCCTTAGCGTCTAGGTCTAGTAGTTTGAGTCTTTTTCTTTTTTTAGTAGAGTCGGTTAAGGGGAAACCATGCATTGAAACGTGCCTTATTCCTTTTTCTTGTCTTCATACTTGAGGGCAAGTATGGTTTAAGTGTGAGCAGTTTGATAAGGCTCGTTTCATGCATCGGTTTAGGGTTAAAATTCTGTGCATTTGGGGCGCTAATGTGCGTTATTGAGTTCAGGTGCGTAGTAAATCTGTCGGACCCAGGAGTTGTTGTTACCTGACCTGGCAGATGCAAAAGAGATGAAATTGAAGCAAAAATCAGAAGTCGTCGTTCGGACCTGGGAGAATCAAAAGTTGGCGACAGGAGCAGAATGGAGCGAGAGCAAATTATTTTAAAGAGTCTTACTCAAGGGCAGGAGCGTAAAATCACCAGAGGGGATACCCTAGGGATCAGAGCCTTCTGGCCACCGTGGTTCTCATCGTCATCGTTGTTATTTTGTTGTGTAACACCGCCTTGTGGAGGCGAAGAAACAATTTTATTTGCTTTCGTTTAGTACCTTGTTTTTTTAAGTTTTGCAACTCTAGTTTCTTGCTTTGATCTCTTTCAGACCTTTTTAGTTATTATGGAAGTTTATGTTTGCTTTTGGTTGAATATCTCTGAGTTTATGTTCTTCTTGTTTGTTGTTGGATGTTTGGAGCTGAGATTTGTGTTTGTTGTTGGAGGTTGGGAATTTGCATATGAAGATGTTTGGATTTTTTGAATCTTGGTGTTTCGGAGTTGGAGTTTCGCATATTTGGTGCTTGATGTTTACGTTATGCATGATTATGGCTATTTACTTTCTGTTTCTGCATCCTTTAGGTCCAGTAGCGTAGATCTGTTAGTTTAGGCTTTAGTTTCTCGTTTTAACTTTAGATTTAAGGTTGCTCTGTTTTCATGGTATTTAATACCCTGTTTTCTCTGCTATTCTCGTTTGATTCCCGACGAAAATGAAGTTGTTGGTAGTTAGAACCAGATTTTCTTTATGCCAGTACTTTTCTGCATGTACTTTACTTTTTCTGCATATCTACTAGACCTGTCAGTACGATCTACTTTGTCTCTTTTACCTTTCTGCATGCTTTTCCAGACCCTGGTAGTTTGAGGAAACTTGTCTTGCTTTTCGCTTTATGCTTGTCTGTCCAAATTAGGAAAGTCTGTCTAGTTAAGTTTACTCCAGTTGTCTTAGAACTTTAAAATATCTCATTTTCTCTGAGTCATGTATGTTCCGTACGTTTTCGTTTCTTTGACCCAGTAGGTAAAGTAAAGTTCTTCTGATCCTTTAGACCAAGTAGGTAGAGTAAAGTTCTTCTGATCTATTAGACCCAATAGGTAGAGTAAAGTTTCACTTATCTCTCAGACCCAGTAGTTTTAAGTTCTCGACCCACAAAAATTGCGTGGCAGCAGCCAACCCCTTTCTTTTCCAAAACATCCTCAAATGCAGTTTCGTAACACCTACTTCCTCGTGGGATCGATCCTTTACTTCCCTGTGCTAAGTTATAGTATAGTGGGTTGAGGTTTTTGAAGGGACAGAGTGCACCCAACGACCCCTTTCTGATAAGTCTCATGATCTTCTAGCCTCTGAAGTCTAGTCGAATCCTCTGGACCTGTTAGATCGAGTGACACATATCACAGTACAAACTCGCACTGCACTCTTAGAGTCCTGTTCAACCACACAACTCAACACCTTGATCATGCTTAGAAAAACATAAACCATACTTAGAAGTATTTTTCAGATATCTAAGCAACCATTTAAGAGCCTCCCAATGCACTGGCCCAGGGTTAGACATGTATCTACTCAAGCAAGAAACAGCATAGGCAATATTAGGCCTAGTACTAACCGTAAGATACATCACAGAGCCAATAGCATTAGAATAAGGGACCTTTTGCATAGCTTTAACCTCAGATTCAGTTGTAGGATAAAGGTCCTTACTCAGCATAAAATGAGCAGCTAAAGGAACAGAAGCAATTTTAGCACCAAGCATATTAAACTTTTTAAGAATTTTTTGCACATAAGGTTCCTGATGAAGGACCAGAGAAGAGGACTTTCTATCCCTAAGGATATTGATCCCCAAAATCTTTTTAGCATCACCAAGATCTTTCATGTCAAAATTTTCACATAAAGCACTTTGCACATGTTTAATAGACTTAATGCAAGGACCCATAATAAGCATATCATCCACATACCGCAGCAAGAACACAAGCACTTTATCAAGGTTTTTCACATACAAACAGGCATCAAAGGTACTCCTAACAAAACCTAATTTCTGCATGCATGCATTGAACTTGATATTCCACTGCCTAGGAGATTGTTTAAGACCATACAGAGCCTTCTTTAAGCAAACACACATGATTGGGAAAGTTAGGATCCACAAAACCCTCTGGTTGTTTCATGTAAATGGGTTTATCCAAATCACCATGAAGAAAAGCAGTTTTGACATCCATTTGCTTTAATTCCCAATTAAAATGAGCACATAAGGCAAGCATCACTCTTACAGTAGTAAACTTAACCACAGGAGCAAAAATTTCTGTATAATCTATCCCCTCTTGCTGAGTAAAACCTTTGGCAACCAACCTAGCCTTGTACCTCAACCCCTCAATCTCATCTTTCAATTTAAACAGCCACCTGCAATCAACTACAGAGGCACCAGGGGGCAGAGGCACAAGGATCCAAGTATTATTGACAAACAGAGAGTGGATTTCTTCTTGCATAGCTTTAAACCACAAATCCCAAAACTTGGACCTTTGAGCCTGCTTAAAGGATTGAGGCTCATTTCCATCAGATTCAAACACATTAAAAGCTAGGGCAACTAAATTCACAAAAGAACCAAATCTATCAGGGGGTTTACCAACCCTTCTTACTCTATCCCTAGTTAACTGATAATTGTGTAAATCTGGATTATTATTGGGTTGTGGCTCACCATCAAAAACATTTTCATGGTCAGGGTCTTGGTTTTCCAGAGGCTCAGGGGGTATAGGATCTGGGTTGATAGGGGAAGAGTTCCACACCTGCTCCACCTCAGTGGAAGCATCACTGCCCTGGGACTCCACCTCACTTGAGGACCTCTCCTCAGATTGCTCCACCTCACTAAGAGGTTCACCATCTGAGGATGGAGAAGCAGGGGACCTGGGAACAACACAAGGGAAGTCTTCTTCATTGAAGATGACATCCCTACTGACCACAACCTTGAAACCAGGTTCATCCCTAACCCACACCCTATAACCCTTAACACCATCAGGATAGCCAACAAAAACACCCTTCCTTGACCTTGGGTCTAACTTATCAGTTTTTGAATGAATAAAAGCACTACACCCAAACACCCTTAGGTGTGACAGATTGGGTTTTCTACCAGTGAAAACATGCTCAGGGCATCTGCCCTTAAGAGGAACAGAAGGGGATCTATTTATCAAATAACAAGCAGTGTAAAGGGCTTCACCCCAAAACTTTTTTGACAAACCACTTTTGGACAGGAGACACCTAACCTTTTCAAGTAAAGTCCTATTCATCCTCTCAGCAACACCATTTTGCTGAGGGGTGTAAGGAGTAGTTTTATGTCTCCTAATCCCAGATTTTTGACACAAAGAATCCATTTGAGCATTGCAAAACTCAAGGCCATTATCTGTCCTAATGGTCTTGATACACTTTCCAGTTTGATTTTCAATTAAAACTCTCCAATTTGAAAAGGTTTGAAAAACATCAGACTTATGTTTTAAAAGAAAACACCAAACTTTTCTTGAAAAATCATCCACAATGGATAAGAAATACACAGATCCAGAGTGGGTAGTAACAGAGGCAGGGCCCCAAACATCCATATGCAAGTACTCTAAGACAGCTTGACTAACATTTTCAGTCACAGGGGTGGGAAAAGACACCCTATGTTGTTTTCCCATCACACAAGTTTCACAAAAGGGGAGCTCATTTTTGAAATCCAACTCACTCAAAATATCAGAATTTTTCAAAAGTTTTAACCCCTTCTGACTCATGTGCCCAAGTCTATTATGCCACAGTAAAGCCTTATCCATTTTAACCAGATTTACACTATGATCATAACTAGTTAGAGGCTTAGCAGTACACACATACAGATTACACTTTTTCACAGCTTTAAACAGGCATAGCACACCCTTACAGATCTTCATAATACCCTGCCCCCACTTACCCTCAAAACCCTCAGATTCAAGACAAGAGCAAGACAGCAGATTGTAATTCAGATCAGGCACATATCTCACATTTTTCAAAGGCAGCAAGTATCCATTCTCAAACTTTAAAAGCACAGTACCAATGCCAAGAATTTTACACTTCTTGTCATTAGCCATAGACACAAAAGCATTTTCCACAGGTTTGAGAGAAGTAAAAGCATCTTTGAAAGGACATATGTGAAAAGTGCATCCAGAATCAATTAGCCAGTCATTTTTGGTAAAGAAACACTCAGAGGCAGAGTTTACAGAAAAAACATCATGGTTCATAAAACAAACACCATCTGCACCATCATCCCTGGCCAGATTTGCAACAGACTCCATCTGGTTATTACCATTTGGATTCTTACCTTTCTTGGGTCTAGTACATTCTGCCTTGTAATGACCCACTTCACCACAATTAAAACATTTTCTTTTAAACTTAGGGTCTTTACTTTTAGACCTAGACCTGCCTCTGTTTGACTTCTTACCATTCCCAGAGGAATTACTGCCATCCCCTCTAGATTTAGATCTCCCTCTCACATTCAAAGCCTTAGTTTGAGAAGATTTAGGGTTAAAGTTTTCTTTAAGCTCCAATTCTTTTGACTTTAAAGAACTGATTATTATGTCTAGAGGGGCACTATCCCTTCCATACTTTATAGCTGCCTTAACATCACCATAAGTATCAGGGATAGCATTCATGAGGGCTATGCTGGTATACTCATCAATGGTTTTATCTCCAGACCTTTTAATGTCCTGGACCAATTTTTGAAAAGTATCAATATTATCATCTATGTCCTTTGAAAGATCCAATTTAAATTTAAAAAGCTTTTCCAGAAGATACATCCTGGAGGACATAGAAGTTTCAGTATAGAGAGTATCCAGCTTAGCCCACATCTCACTGGCAGATTCAATAGCCCCAACCTTTCTAATAACAGAGTCAGAAAGGTTGAGGATAATTGAAGACCTAGCTAATTCATTCATTTCAGCCTTTTTCTCAGCAGACATATTTTCAGGAAGAACCCCTTCAATGGCTTTAAAAACCTTTTGCTGAATCAAGACACATTTCACCTTTTGTTTCCAAATAACAAAATCATTTTTCCCATTGAAGGGGACAATGCCAACTGGCTGAGTCATTTTGAGAAAGATCTTTACACACACAAAAGATCTCAACACACCAAGGGCAAAGAAAGCAACTCTGCTTTCACAAATAGTGGATTTAAACAAGTAACAGTCAAAGAATCCACTAGGAACAAATATGCAGAGATTTTTCATGCAATAGCACACATGCAGCTAGCAGCAAGCACACACACACAGGAAAAACAACTCAAGGTGATCCCAGACACACAAAGATCAAGTCCAGGAGAGTTCCTCCCTATCTGTCACGTGTACCCCGGCAAGAGGATTTCCCAGTTCACAATCACCCAATGTATGGGGGCGCAGGGGGTCACTCAAGGCGGTTAAGGCACAGGGTGGATAGGTAATTTACTCAAGACACAGAACAGAGCTCTGAGATACACACCTTAAGTAAGAAAAGATAAGCAAGCAAGCAACGGAAGAAAAGAAAGCGGTAAGCACCAAGATCATGCAAGAAAACAAGAGCACAGAGCCTAGACCGCGGCCAGCGGTTACTACCAGCAACAAAAGCCCAAGCCTAGGGTTCTAAGAAAGCAGTAAATGAGAGGTTTCGCCAATTTACCAGAGCGGTTACCCTTCGTTAAGGTGTAACCGTCTTACCTCAGGGCCTATACCGGAGGCCGAGCTTTACTCTGACGAGCCCACCTCCTTAATTTGCGACCCGGCGCGCCCAAGTGATCCCCCCGTGGCTCTGATACCACTGTAGGGATCAGACCACTCGGGATTCGCTAATTACCGGGACCTCTTTTATTGATTGGGTCCGAGATGGCTAATCTCAGAGATACAAGCCAATACAAGAGTGATACTAAGATTACACTCTACACAAGTACAAGGAGTTGCAATTGAAAAACCCTAGACTAAGTTCAAGTATCACACAGAACTTGAGTCTCCATCTTCTTCAATAATCCTGCACACTTAAGTAGAATTGTTAGTAACACAAGAGATGATCCCGCAGGATCTAAACAAACAAAGAATTAGCGCAAGACTAGGTTACAAGCATAAGAATATGGCTCAGGTCGCAATAGGCGACTACACCGGGCCAAGAACCTCCCCAAAGCTTCAACCAACCGTCACAAGGGAGTATTACTGAACAAGGACCCCAGAAACCCTAAGTTTCACCGGTTACCACCACAGTAGGCCTCCTCAACACGCGGACCACCACAAGTCTCTCTGAACACAGTCACGACCAAGGTCTCTCACTACACCACCTCCAAGCTCAGGAGATCGGTCACAAGAAAGAAGACCGAACCCTAGGGTTTGAGAAGGAAACCGAAGAAGTTGCCTAACACTCAAACTAAACCGATAGAACTCTTAGAAACTGAGAATCATCGATGGAAACACAAGCTTGAAGGAGAACTCCGACTAGAGTCGCCGGAACCCTAGAGAGAAGGCAGAGCACGCTCGAAGAGAGAGAGAGAGAAGTCTTAGATCGAAATCACATAATGAGGAGAATGAGAGGTCAGACTCTCACTTAACAAACACACTCCAGATCTAACGGCTAAGACTCACAATCCGCGTGGAGCTGCCTACGTGGCGGTCATCAGAGTAAGCAGGCAAGTAACGGGCCAAATAACTTATTGGGACTGCACCTGAAACATGGGCTCAAATATTAATCAGATTAGGATCAGCCCAATTAATTAATATATGAGTCCAAAACTCAATGGTCCACTAATATTCAACAGTGTACATAACTGTAATCGTGTTAAATGTTTTTGTTCTTATGAGTAGAAGTGTTTATGCAACATTTCTTCATCGATTAATTAAATAACATAAGGGATGTCACGTTCCGACACTTTTCTATTTATTTCAAAAGAATAATTACGTTTTAATTATTTTTCTTTAACTTATGTGCTTGTATAATTTTTCAATATATAGCTTAAGTGGGCCTTATTTTTAAACTTCATTAAAAATGTAAACTAACATAATATTTCCATAGCTAGTGCTAGCCCGTAACACTCTCTTTTATTTTCCAACACTAAAGCCCAAAAAAATAATAATAATAAATGAATAAATATTACCATAGTAGTAATATATATTATAATTAGTTTCTAATACAACCATAGTAGTAATAAATACTAATTACTTTCTAATCTGACCCAATTAATAATTAAATTTCGAAACTTATAATTCTCACTGTAAAAGTCATTGTTACGAATACTCATGATAGTATATTCTACATCCAAATAAAACTTTTGTGGTAAATGCTTTGATGAGTAAAAATTAGTACTATAAAATAAGTTTAATGTGTTTTGATCTCTTTCCACGTCAATTTACATGAGACGAGATCCATGAATGCAAGAATAAATTTGATTAATTTAACTCTAAATTACAAATATTTGATCTTTTCGGTTTTTCCAAATAAGAAAATGCATCACTTTAGTTGGAAGGGTCCAAAAAGAAAAAAACGTAATGTGTGACTGAGAGTACTTGAGTAATATGCTAACTATACATCCCACGGCCTAATCATATTACAAATGTTAAACTAGACCCCACAAGCTAATAATATCTCATTAATAATTTATTTATTTGAGATGTAACTGATTATTAATATAATACAGACAAATCTGTAACTAAATTGGCAATAACATTGCTACTGGCCAAAAATGAAAGAAAAAGTATTTGCCAAAAATTATACTATGTGGCAAAAATCATTTAGTTGCCATAATTTTTTTCAATTATAATATTTTGAAAAGTAGTAAGAAAGAATCTGCGACAACAATTTCATAGCTGTAAATATAATTTTGAGTAACAATAAACTGGAGTAGCAATGTTTTAAAGTTGTTGAACTTGCTCTATAAATAGAATCACTTCAAAAGTAAAAAACTCACACCACCAACAAGTATTTCAAAAGAAAGCACCATGATGAACTACAACTTATTTCTTCTTATTGCTTCACTACTTTTGCTCCAAGCAACATCGTCTCCATCTAAATGTTTAACATCAAAAATAGTTGTTTATATTCGAAACGATGTCCCTCCGAACTCCCCACCTATAAATGTTCATTGCTTTTCGGGAGACGATGATTTGGGATACCATAATCTCCCTCAGAATGCAGAATACCGATTCGCGTTCTGTGAGAACCCTTTGGCTACTCTGTTCTTGTGTCGTTTCAAATGGAACGGAAATGACAAGGGGTTCAGTGTTTACGATACGTGGTGGACAACTGCTAATCGATGCAAAGACGACCATAATGCGGTATGCTATTATATTGTGACGAAAGATGGTTTCTACTTCACAAATGTGTACCCAGCGACTAAAGGAAGGTTTTTATGCGATTGGAACCCGGATACCCCATGTGGTTAAGGTTTCTTTGGAATTGTTCTAAGTAATTTAGTGGTTAATAATGATATCATATGTATGTTGCATTGAGATTATGATGTATGTGTGATACTTTTATTATATTTCTTTCCTTTTTTCAGTTATCATATTTCGAGTATCTCGTTTCATTTTAATAAATAAGGAAAATTGCTAAATATTACAAGGTTATTTTTGGCTATATATAGCCAAAAAGAAATGAAACACTTTGGACCTGTTTGTTAGACAGGAAAGTAAAGTTAGGAAAAATGATTCTTGAGAAAATGAATATCAGAGTCTCGGAATATTGAAAGATATATGATTATGATTTAAATCATTATATTACGGAAATTGTACATTTTCTATCCTTAATCGATTAATTAAATAACGAATAAGTCACGCCAAGTTCCAACACTATTCTATTTATTTCAAAAAGAATAATTACGTTTCAATTATTATTCTTTAACTTGAACTATTTTTAGTAATGTGATTGTATATTTTTCCGATATTTAGCTTAAGTGGGCCTTTCATTTTCCAAAACTAAATCCCAACTAAAACTAAAAATTTTGATGGCCTATGTCTCAGTATTTGTAAACTATGCACCTCGCCACTTAATAATTATACACCTAAATATGATAATATATACTTCCTCCGTCTCAGATTACTTGCACTTTTCATTTTAGACCATAAATTTGGGATTAATTTTTAAGTGTAATTATAGGAGCTCTTAACTTAATCTAACATATTAATTAAATATATTAATTCTAACTTAAACTAGAAATAATGTAAGTAGTTTGTGACGAGCCGAAATGGAATAGTGCAAGTAATATGGGACTGAGGGAGGTATTAATTAGTTTCTAATTTGACCCAATTATAATATAATTTCAAAACTTTTAATTCTCACTTTAAAGTCATTGTTACGAATGTAAGAGATAGTACATTCTATATGCAAACTATACCTTCTGTGGTTAATGCTTTGATGAATAAAAATTACTATAAAAACAAGGTTAATGTGTTTGATCCGTTTCCACGTCAATTTACATGCGATCCATGTAAAGTCCAAATATATTTGATCTTTTTAACTCTAAATTACAAATATTTAATCTTGTAGTATAACTCTAAAATTACAAACTTGGATGTATATATAAAAAAAATTGAAATTTTATAAGTGTCATTGTTGTATACATTATCCACCATTGCAACCCATATGTGATACGAATCAATGCCAATTTACCTGTTCATATTGAATAACCCATTCATCCATTAAAGGTATATGATGATGCAATTAGGTCAATAAATACATTCAAATCTAACAAAACCAACCAATATTCGAAAGAAAAGGCCATAATTAAAGTATGTTTTACAAATATTTAGCTTAAGTAGGCCTTTTCAACGTCCTTATTTTTCATTTTGTTTGAACCAATAAGTTATAAGCCCACAATTCTCTCTTTTATTTTCCAAATCTAAAGCCCAGCCATAACAGTAATATAATATTATTGATGACCCAATTCTTATTTCTAAACTAAGCAATTCACCGCTTAATAATTGTACACCTCAATACATGTGTGTTTTCCTGTGGGGGATAGGTAATATCTGAGGTCAAATGTATTAGATTCGACTCCATGTGACGCGAACTTTAATTTTCTGTTCAATTTGCAATCAAAATATGATAATAATACTCACTCCGTCCCACTTGAAATGAAAGACTTTTTTAGACACATGTTGTTTAATAATTAAGTAAAAAAAGTAAAAAGCTATAAGGTAGAAGAGAGGCAAACGTAGAGAAATAAAAGTGTTGGTTTTTAGCCAAATAAGAAAATACATCACTTTAGTTGGAACAATCCAAAAAAACAGATCAATATGTATTGTTGTTTACTGATTAAATAGAAAGAGAATAAAGTAAGAGCGAAACTAGAGTATAGAATAAAAGAAAGAGAGAGAGAAAAAGTGTTGGTTTTGCCGAATAAAAAAATACACCACTTCTTATTTTGCAAAAATTTTAAACAATAAAGAAAAATGGTTTCCGGTTCCCGGCTAGACCGGTTCGACCGGCCGGTTTCGGCAGTTCACAGCGGCCCAACATGCTGGCGGCTATACAGAGAGAACCGGACCGGACCACTCACCGATTTGCGGCCGAACCGGTCGAACCAGCCGGTCCGGTCCGGTTTTAAAACACTGAAAAAAACTATAAGGTAAGAGAGGCAAACGTAGAGAAATAAAAGTGTTGGTTTTTAGACAAATAAGAAAATACATCACTTTAGTTGGAACGATAAAAAAAGCATATCAATATGTAATGTTGTTTACTGATTAAATAGAAATAGAATAAAGTAAGAGCCAAACTAGAGTATAGAATAAAAGAAAGAGAGAGAGAAAAAGTGTTGGTTTTGCCGAATAAAAAAATACACCATTTTAGTTGGAACAATAAAAAAAAATGCGAATCGCTAATATGAGACGGGAGACATAATTTAGCAGTATTATGTTAACTACACATCTACAAATGTTAAACTAGATCCCACAACAAAATAATTTATTTGGTAGTGACGTAACTGATATTAAATTGGCAATAACATTGCTATTGGCCAAAACTGAAAGAAAAAGTAAATACCGAAAATTATTAGTGGCAAAAATCATTTAATTTTCCTAAACATTTTCAGTTCAAATACTTTGGAAAGTAGTAAGAAAGAATCTGTAATATGTTAGGGATTCACTGTAATTGTTCGAATTGATTTATTAGTTGATTAACAATATCACGATTCACACGTTATCTTATGATTATGATATTGCTATAGGTTGGAAGTTGGAACACTATGAATTAATCCGTATTTCTTTTGGGTACGCAATTTCAAAAAAAATTGTGTTAGAAATGAAAAAGAGAAAAATAAAGAGAGGATAATGATAGAGAGAGTAAAGTGAGTGAAAGTAAGTGAGAAGAAATGTGTTCTCATAAATTTTATCACACTTTGACCCTCCAGGATTTTAAGAAATATAATTGAAAGTGAGTCTATTTTTATATATTAGTTTTATATTAAAATATGAGTGAGAATGAGTTAGTGAAATATTCCACTACCAAAAAAGGTAAAAAGTAAAATATGACAAATTTTGTGGGACGGACAGAAATGAAAAAATGTGACAAATTTTCTGGAACGGGGGGTCTATTAAAAAGGAAAATGACTCTCCACTACTATATAATACACCAAAATGACTTCACTACTATGGACCAGAGAGAGTATTACTTTTGATGTTTCAGTTGAGTTAATCTAATTGTGGCAAGATTCATTTAACTGCCACAAATTTTTCAGTTCAAATACTTTGGAAAGTAGTACTTCCCCCGTTCTATAGTCATTTCAATTTCTGTACGTTTTTTAAAAAATTGATAATAAATAGTTAAAGTAGATAAAAAAAAGTAAAGTAAGAAAGAGAATCATGTAGAGAAATTCTTGTTTTTAATTTTCTTTCTTATTTTACTCTTTTTTCACTTTAACTATTGTTTTTCTAAAATAAGTACAGAAAATGAAATGACTCTGCTATTATGAAATTATGGAATAGAGAAAGTAAGAGAGAATCTCCAACAACAATTTCACCTGTAAATATAATTTTGAGTAACAATAAATTGGAGTAGCAATGTTTTAAAGTAGTTGAGCAGACAGAAGTTGACCACAATCAATTAATGCATGATCATGCACTTAGATCTATAAATACGATCACTTCAAAGCTAAACTCACACCACCAACAAATATTTCAAACAAAGCACCATGATTAAATACAAATTATTTCTTCTTATTGCTTCCTCTCTTTTGCTCCAAACAACATCGTCGCCAGACTTGCCACCATCTGATTGTATTACAAAAAAAATTATTGTTTACATTGTGAGCCATCTCCCTCCGACCTCCCCACCATTAAATATTCACTGTTTTTCTAAAGACGATGATTTGGGATATCATAATCTTACCAAGAATGTAGAATATCGCTTCGCATTCTGTGTGAAACCGTTGGCTACTATGTTCGCCTGTCGTTTCCAATGGAACGGAAAGGACAGGGGGTTCCGTGTTTTTGATGCAAACTGGGGCTTTAAAAATCGATGCAAAACTGAAAGCGGCGATGGGATATGCTATTATGCTGTGCAGCCTGATGGTTTCTACTTCACAAATGTGTACCCACCACCGAAAAAGTTAGGGTTTTTATGCGATTGGAACCCTAATAGCAAATGCTAGGGTTTCGTTGTCTTGTTTGAAATGCCTTGCTTTCTATTTGTGTTGTTCTATTTCTAGTGTCTCGTTCCATTTTAGTAAAAAATAATAGTATTTTGATCGTGTAACTAGTTGGTTTGATTATTGTATGTATAACTCCTTATTGTAGTTATTATCCTACTTCTAGTATCTCATTCCAATTTGGGAAATCTTAAGTAAGATACAATAACTTAACCTAAAAACATGTCATAAGCTTCAATCAAAAATTATTGTTCTTATAAATAAAAGTAATCCATGCAGGGGCAGAGGCACGATGGGGCCAGGGGGGCCCTTGGGCCCCTCACCCATTTCAATATTTACTATATATA
Source organism: Salvia hispanica (assembly GCF_023119035.1). Lineage (NCBI taxonomy): Eukaryota > Viridiplantae > Streptophyta > Magnoliopsida > Lamiales > Lamiaceae > Salvia > Salvia hispanica. Next base: position 21,746,459 of record NC_062965.1, read on the forward strand.
ATATATATAATTATCATTTACAACTTGAAGTCCTAGTGCAGATGGATTGATGTTCGGCCTCTAGATTGGGAGGTACCAGGTTCGACTCCAACTTGGAGCTTCCGATTCATTTTTGTCTTTTTTTCTTCTACTATTTGTTGATGTCTTATGGGTTTTTTCACATTAAGTAACTTTTATTGATTTTTTCACTAGTAATTTTGTACATAAATTATTTTATGAATGGTTTTTATAATTTAAGAAGATAAAATAATTCTTTGTTATCATAAATATTGTTAAATAATACTTCATCCGTCCCACAAAATATGCACTTTTCAATTTTAGAAATTCTTTTCTCTAACAATACTTTAATTACTTTTTTCTCTCTACCTCTCTCTTGTTTTACCAATTTTGCATTAAGATTCGTATCGTACCCAAAGTACATATTCTTTCTTTGGGGACGGAGGGAGTAAAATATTAATAAAATCAATTTTAATGTGATGCTCTTTATTATAAAAATTATTATAGTAGATAATAATTCTTTGATCTAATTATAAATACTATCAAAATATGTCATAAAATATTACTCCCTCCGTCCCTGAAAATTTGTCACCTATTTCATTTTTCGTCCGTCCCTAAAAATTTGTCACCTTTCACTTTTACCATTTTTGGTAGTGGACCTCATATTCCACTAACTCATTCACACTCACATTTTATTATAAAACTAATATATAAAAGTAGGACTCACATGCCACCAACTTTTTCAACCCATTTTCTATTGTATTTCTTAAAACCCGTGTCGGGTCAAATGGTGACAAATTATGGAGGACGGAGGGAGTAGTAGTCAAATATGTGCTATGTTCTAAAAAATCTATTCACTAATTAGTTTTCTCATCATCCATTTCTCACCCATGGTTTTTTATATTTTTCACGTTCAAGTTATTTCCATGTCATTAGCACCGAACACACTCAATAAATTTTAATGGTAATTTGGGCTCCCCACCTTTAACATTCTAGCTCCGCCACTGGCACTGTATCCATGGTTCTTGTACATAAAAGTAATCGTGTTAAATGATTTTGTTCTTATGATTAAAATTGTTTTTGTAACAATCCTTCATCGATGAATTAAACAACCGAATAAGTGATGCTACGTTAACGTTACGACACTTTTCTATTTATTTCAAAAAGAATAATTACGTTTTAATTATTTTTCTTTAACTTGGACTATTTTTAGGAATTTGCTTGTATATTTTCTCAATATTTAGCTTAAGCGGGCTTTTATTTTAAAAAAAATTCCTTTAAATTAAAAAACTGTAAACCAACGTAATATTACCATAGCTAGCCCGTAACACTCTTCTTTATATTTCAACACTGAAGCCCAAAAAAAATTACACACCTCAAATATGATAGAAGTAATAAAAATAATTCCTATTAATTAGTTTTTAATATGACCCAATTATAATTTGATTTCGAAACTTATAATTTTCACTTTAATACCTTCTATATGCAAATTACTCCTTTTGTGGTTAATGCTTTGGTGAACAAAAAGTTACTGCTCCCTCTATCCACCTTTAACAAATCATTTTGCCCATTTTGGATCATCCACGATTTATCGAATCAATTTACTTTATTCTATTTTTAGTATGCAAGCCTTACATTCCACTAACTTTTTACACTCACAATCCCATATAAAACTAATACTTTAAATGTGTCTTACATTCTACTCACCTTCTCCCTTTATTTTTCTTTACAAAGTTAAACAATTTATTCAAACTTATGCCAAAAATCAAAAGGGCTCTTTAAATAGTGGACGGATGAATATTTTACAAGGTTAATGTGTTAATTTGATCCCTTTCCACGTCAATTTACATGCGATCCATGAACACGCGAACAAATTTAATCTTTTTACTCTAAATTACAAATATTAGATCTTTTTTGTTTTGCCAAATAAGAAAATGGATCACTCTAACTGGAACGGTCTAAAGAAGAATACAAATCAATTTATAGGAGACCGAGTAAGTTTTAAGCAATATGTTAACTTCACAGCTAATCATAATACAAATGTTAAACTAGATCCCAAAGCTAATAATATCCCATTAATTAATAATTTATTTGGTAATGATATAACTGATTATATATTGTTAATATAATATACTACTAGTATAAAGACAAAACTATAATTAAATTGGCAATAACATTGCAACTTGCCAAAATTGAAAGAAAAAGTAATTGCCGAAAATTATTTGGGGCAAAAATCATTTAACTGCCATAAATGTTTTCAGTTCAAATACTTTGGAAAGTAGTAAGAAAGAAAATGCGACTACGATTTCATAGCTGTATATTTAATTTTGAGCAACAATAAATTGGACTACCAATGTTTTAAAGTCAACTAATGCATGGTGATGCACCAGCTCTATAAAACTCAACCATCCAATTTATTTTTTATAGAAAGCACCATGATTAAATGCAATTTTTTTCTTTTCATTGCTTCCTCTCTTTTGCTCCAAGCAACATCTTCGCCAAATTTACCACCATCTGATTGTTTTATAAAAAAAATTAATGTTTACATTGTGAGTCATCTCCCTCCGAACTCCCCCCCACTAAATATTCATTGCTTTTCGAAAGACGATGACTTGGGATATCATGATCTTGCTCCAAATGTAGAATATAATTTTGCGTTTTGCACGAATCCTTTTGCTACTATGTTCGCCTGTCGTTTCAAATGGAACGGAAAGGACAAGGCGTTCCATGTTTATGATGCGAACTGGGACGAGCAGACCGTGCGATGCATATCTAACACCAAGCATGGGATATGCTATTATGCGGTGCAGCCTGAAGGTTTCTACTTCACAGATGTGTACCCACCGCCGTCTAAGTTAAGGTTTTTATGCGATTGGAACCCTAATAGCAAATGCTAGGGTTTCTTTGGAATTGTTTTAAATAATTTAGTGATTGGATCATATTTTTTTGTTACTAATAATGATATCATATGTAAGTTGTATTGAGATTATAATCTATATATGATTTTTATATATTTTCTCCTTCTTGTTTGAAATGCTACTTTCTTTATTGTCATATATCTAAGTGTCTTGTTCCATTTTAGTACTTCCTCCGTCCCATAATAATTGTTACACTTTTTTTTTAGTTTGTCCCACAATAGATATCACATTTTTTTTTCTAGAAAAAATTCTCTTTCACATTAATATAAATATACTATTTTTTCTCCCTTTAACACATAAAACAACATCTTGTAAAATATTATGTCATTATTCAAGTGTATCATCTATTATGAAACGAAAGAGTAATAAATAATGTACTCCGTATTGTTTTATTTAAAGTGTCTCACTTAGTTCTGAGTAATCCTACTTCAGGTATCTCTTTCCATTTTAGGAGATTGTAAGATATTAATTTTATAATAACTTATCTAAAAACATGTCATAAGCTCCGAGCAAAAATTATTTTCTTTTACATTAAAGTAAAATGGAATAATAAATTATTGTTCTTTTACGTAAAAGTAATCGTGTTAAAAGTTTATCTTCTTATGATTAAAAGTGTTTGTATAACACTCCTTTATTTATCGATTAATTAAGTAACCCAATAAGTGATACTATGTTCCAACACTTTTTAATTTCCTTTCTATAAAAAATGTGAACCAGCGTAATATGACCATAGCACTAAAAATATTGACGGCCCATGTCTTTATTTTAAACTAATACATTTCACTACTTAATAATTATACACCTCAAATATGATAACAAATATATTAATTAGTATTTATAAAATTCTCGCTTTAAAAGTCATTGTTGCGAAAATTGCGACTGTTGTTATGAATAAAAAAATTATTGTTGTTATGAATATAAGAGATAATATATTCTAAATAAAAAATACTGCTATATACTCAATGTGGGTCATCTTCTAATGCTTATAGCATCACAATCCAAAATCAAGACCAAATCTCCACTCTTAGATCTTAAAATGAGTGGTTGAGATTAAATCTTAGGAATCTCAATAAATAGTAGTAGACAAAATCTCAATACAGTTTTATTGAAATTTGACATGCATTATGTTGAGATTTTATATGCATTATATTGAGATTTTTTTATGTATTTATTGATAAAAAATATGTTAAGAAAACTGAAACAAAAATCATCAAATTTCATCATCCGAACGTCGTCGGAACATATGCAAGTGATATATCGTTAGAATCCTTATAAAATTACCTTTAATTTGATATATTTTTTGCTAAAAAATAATATAAATTGAGTGAGTTATGTAAATTTAAAGTTTTAATAAGAGAGAATTGACATTAATACCCTTCAATTTTATTTAATACTCATTTAAATTTTTCTACATGGCATTATATCCACCACTAGATCTTCTAATCTAATGGTTAAAAATTGGTCTCAGTTTTTTATTGCTAATTAGTTAGCAATTGATCACATCCCTACTCAATATTAATATAATCCCTTTCCACGCCAATTTATTGGCAATCCATGTCAACAGCAATATTTGGACAATATTTACATGTTGAACTTGAATACATCCTGAGGGAGAGTATATTCTATTTGCAAAGTACACCTTATGTGGTTAATGCTTTGATGAACAAAAATTACTACTCCCCACTGTCTACCATTTAACAAATCATTTTTGTCATTTTGGATTGTCCATAATTTATAGAATCATTTACTTTATTCCACTTTTAATATGCAGACTTCAAATTCCACCAATTTTTTACACTCATAGTCCAATATAAAACTAATCTTTACGGCCATGTTTGGTTGGCGGGAAAGTAAAGTTGGCAAGGAAAATGATTCCTGGGAAAATGAATCCCGGGAATATGATTCCTAGTAACTTTACTTTCCTGTGTTTGGAGAATATCAAGATTTTAAATTTATACTTAATTTAAACACCAAACTAAAAATATACTTATTATTTTTTTATTTATAAAAAAGAATAATATTGTAAATTTTAATAAATTATTAATTATAAATAATAATAATTATATTATTATATTTATCATTACGATGGATAGTTTAAATATGGATTATGCATCATAATATATAATAATATAATTATAATTATAGTTACATGGAGTATTATACTCATTTATTATAATAAATAAATATAATAATAATTATATTATAATTATAACATTTACAGATATTATAATTGAATAAATTTTATAAATTAAAACTGCACTATGACTTTATTGATTAATTATTAATTTATATAATATAATAATTATTATTCATTATACAATTTATATTATATAATTATATTTTAATTATTAGTAAATTATTAATTAATATTATAAAATATTATAAAATATAGTTATAATTATGATAATTTTAATTATAGTTATTTATTATAGTGAAATTAAGTATAATTTATAATTTTAAATTATTTTTAAAATATAGTAATTAATAATAATAATGATAATAATAATAAAACTATACTATATTGTTTAAATATGTAAGAATCCTAAAACTGGGAAAAAGAATACCTAAGAAAAGTTAGGATTCAGAATCTTGGAAAATTGTACTAACTTTCATTGTTCTCGGATTATGATTACTTTCCCAGTTTGATTTAAAACCGAAATAAACGCAGGAATTTAAAATTTAAGGAATCGGATTACTTTCCCAGAGAGAATCCTAACAACCAAACATGGTCTAAATGGGTTTCACATTCCACTCATTTTCTCCATTTACTTTTCTTTACAAAGTTAATCAATTTCTTAAACCCTATGCCATGTCAAAAGGACTCTTTAAATGATGGACAAAGAGAGTATAAAACAAGGTTAATGTGTTTAATCCCGTTCCGCGTCAATTTACATGCGATCCATGAAAACACTAATAAAGTTGATCTTTTTACTCTAAATTACAATTATTTGATCTTTTTGGTTTTGCCAAGTAAGGAAATGCATCTCTTTAACTGGAACGGTCTAAAGAAGAATACAAATTAATTTATAGGAGACGGACGAAGTTTTAAGTAATATGTTAACTACACATCCCAGTCTTATCATATTACAAATGTTAAACTAGATCCCACGAGCTAATAATATCCCATTAACTAATAATTTATTTGGTAGTAATATAACTGACTATTGTTAATATATACTATTCTCTCCGTCCCAAGGAAGAAGATCCCTTCTTTGGGCGACATGAGATTTTATGTAATCACTTTATATGTATCAAGTGAAGAGAGTAAAATAAGAGAGAGAATAAAATAGAGATAAAATGTGTTTATATTTTTAGTAATGAGTCATCTTAGTTGGGACAAACCAAAAAACAAAGTACTCCCTCCGTCCTCGATTAATTGTCACTCTTTTCCATTTCAGTCTATCCCTCAATAATAGTCACATTTCATTTTTACCATAAATGGTAAGGTCCCACATTCCAGTAACTCACTTCACTCAAATTTTATTATTAACCAGTATAAAAAAGTGGATTTCCAATAACTTTTTCAACCAATTTTTCTTTACATTTCTTAAAACCCATGTACGGTCAAAGAGTGACAATTAATCGGGGACGGAGGAAGTAGGTTATTTTCAGTGGGACGGAGGGAGTACTAGTATAAATACAAAACTATAATTAAATTGGCAATAATTGCTAATGGCCATAATTTTAATGAAAAAAGTAATTGCCGAAAATCATTTAACTGCCATAAATGTTTTCAGTTCAAACACTTTGGCAAGTAGTAAGAAAGAATATACTACAACGATTTCATAGTTGTATATTTAATTTTGAGCAACAATAAATTTGACTAGCAATGTTTTAAAGTCAACTAATGCACGATGATGCACCAGCTCTATAAATACAACCTGCACTTCAAAACTTAAAAACTCAACCAGCCAATTTTTTTTTATAGAAAACATCATCATTAATTACACTTTATTTCTTTTCATTGCTTTCTCCCTTTTGTTTCAAGCAACATCTTTGCCAAATTTTCCACCATCTAAATGTTTTATAAGAAAATTTAATGTTTACATTGTGAGCCATCTCCCTTCGAACTCCCCACCACTAAAAATCCATTCCTTTTCGAAAGACGATGACTTGGGATACCATGATCTTGCTCCAAATGTAGAATATAATTTCACGTTTGGCACGAATCCTTTTGCTACTATGTTCGCCTGTCGTTTCCGATGGAATGGAAAGAACAAGGCGTTCCATATTTATGATGCGAACTGGGACGAGGACACTAAGCGATGCATACCTGACACCAAACATGAGGTATGCTATTATGTGGTGCAGCCTGAAGGTTTCTACTTCACAAATATGTACCCACCGAAAGAGAGAATTTTTATGCGATTGGAACCCTAATAGCAGATGCTAGGGTTTCTTTGGAATTGTTCTAAATAATTTAGTGATTGGATCATCAGTTTTAGTTATTAATAATGATATGATATGTAAGTTGTATTGAGATTATAATATACATACCGGAAAAAGATGGATTATTTTGTGAAAGAATTTTTGGGCCTATCAAAAGTGGAATTTGTGCTTGTGGAAATTATCGAGTAATCGAAGATGAAAAAGAAAACCCGAATTTTTGTGAACAATGCGGGGTCGAGTTTGTTGATTCTCGGATACGAAGATATCAAATGGGCTACATCAAACTCGCATGCCCAGTAACCCATGTGTGGTATTTAAAACGTCTTCCCAGTTATATTGCGAATCTTTTAGATAAACCTCTTAAAGAATTAGAAGGCCTAGTATATTGCGATGTGTGATTTGATCAAAATTATGATTTTACAGATTCGGAATGAGAAACTGTCATCCCAGTCAATCCAATTGTGGGATGCCCTGGATCTGACATGTTACTCGGTAAGAGTACCACGAAGCTCAGACTTAGGGGTGTAGTCAATACTCCCAAATCAAAAGGGGAATTTATCTATGGTCAATTTTGGAACAAATCCAAAAATTTATATTTGTA
>NC_062965.1:21756863-21768299 GCF_023119035.1 Salvia hispanica
ATTTTTAAAGTTGCGAGATATAACATAATTTGGCTGATATTCATGGGATTTTCTGGCAATTTTCCTTAATTTATTAACGGACGGCCTGTAGATAAAATGGGTACATCACATTGAATTTAAAAGTGGTCTAAAAGTTCATCATTATTTCAATGTATACAAATCTCCCAACCCGGTATGGATAAATATGTTTTAACAAAAGCAAATCTTTTGTAGCAATGCCATTGACCTTGGATGTGATCTTAAAAATAATCTTTACATGGCCTATATTGGATGGCCTCTCTAGAGATAAAGTGTCTATGTCCCAACTCGTCGACTTAACATGTGATCTTAAAAATTATCTTGTAAAAGTATGCAATTCTCCTGATTCGACCGGAATAGAATTGTACCGGTGAAAGGGCATCTTGCGTGGCATGTTGTGATTTCTGCGCGGCAATGACCTATTTTAAGCCGAAAGACGCCGTTTCGTTGGTCACTTAACTCAATTTGATCCCTAATTTTTTAAATAGATTCATTCTCTTTTTTACACGGATCTGACACGAACCAGCTGATACGCTCGGATATTGCACTGTTTTAAGGCCATTATTTGGTCCGTTTTTGATGTCAAAGTCACTCTACACGTCCATTATTTGCATATTTTGTCTATTTTGGTATTTTGACGTGTTTTGTGAGAAATGTGCATAATTGAGCCGAAAAAGGGAGCCAAAACGTCAAGTTTGGGAATCTGGAGTCGACGGCGACCGGCGACCGCGACCGCGCGGATGTGTGCGGCGACCGCCGGCGCCCGGCGGGAAGATCAATGCAGCGGTCCGCCTGGGAAAAATGTGCTTGGAAGAGAAGTCTCGTCCGGCGACCGCCGGAAGATGTGCGGTGGTCCGCCGCCGAGGGAACAGTCTCTCGGATTCCAACGCGGCGACCGCCGGCCAAGGTGCGGCGGCCCGCCGGAGAAAGGCGGCGAATCCGAGAAGCCCTAGATTTGCGCCCATTTTTACCTTATTTTGGAGATTTTTTCCTTCTACAACAAGGCATGGTTTTTCCCTATAAATAAGGCCTCAAGCTTCATCAAAAAGAGAGAACTTCTACTTGCAAAATACTTCATAGAGATCAAGACCTAGAGTACTTCATTGGTGCAAGGAGTTGGTGAAGGATTTCAAGAACATCAAGAACGACAAGGATTCAACCCACGGGTTTTATTTGCTTTAGTTTTATGTTCAAATTGTCTTCCCCTCAATCTATGTTTTTAGCTTATTCAATTATGTGTAACTAAACTCATAGGATTCTAGGGATGTGTTAGTAACGACTTTGGTTATACAAATTCCTTTTTCTATCTAATATCCGTTTTGTTTTTACTTTGTTTCTTCCCTAAGTAGTTTTGATGTTGCATGATTGAGTGACACAATCGTGTATGATTTAATATAACTTGCTTCATAACTGTGACAGAGTTCTAGCGAGTTAAATTCACTTAGTAGACACTACAGTTAGCTTCCCTTAAAACGGCACTGTTAATTGAGAGTGAGGACTTTTCAAGGGTCTTAGGAGCTTTTTGGAGTTACGTGTTAGGATTGACAACCCTAATCTTGTAATCAACATTTGTATCGCATGAGCATAAGCTAGGTGACTCGTCCTTTCAAAATATAAACTGTGCTAGGGTATTGTAGTTGGAATTTTGTATAACCATAACTGTGAACACACATCCCTGGGATTCCCTTATCTCTATTGTCTATCTCTTGATTTATTTGCTTTTAGTTGATCTATGCTCGTATTTGCTTTTAGTTTTTCAAAAGTTTTCAAAACCCAAATGTTTTTCCCAATAGTAATTGAGTCTCAGTAGAGGATAGACACTTTGTGCTCGTCTTCCTACTAACCTTTAGCTATACTATATATACTCTGTATATTTGCAGGTTTATTTAGAAAGACAGAACACCTTTAAAATGTAGAACGCATAACCAAAATATTATACGTAATTATAGCTGGACATAAGGTCATTGCAAGACAACTTTTAGTTTATTAGAGGAAATTCGGATTTTTAAATGAACTAAACAATCTAAAAATTAACTAGGTCATTTTAAGATCCATATGACCGTATAGAACTAATAATAAAGCAACAAAGATCTTAATGGTCTCCAACAAAGATCTTAATGATCTTCATGGGATTTTCTGGCAATTTTCCTTAATTTATTAACGGACGGCCTGTAGATAAAATGGGTACATCACATTGAATTTAAAAGTGGTCTAAAAGTTCATCATTATTTCAATGTATACAAATCTCCCAACCCGGTATGGATAAATATGTTTTAACAAAATCGAATCTTTTGTAGCAATGCCATTGACCTTGGATGTGATCTTAAAAATAATCTTTACATGGCCTATATTGGATGGCCTCTCTAGAGATAAAGTGTCTATATCCCAACTCGTCGACTTAACATGTGATCTTAAAAATTATATTGTAAAAGTATGCAATTCTCCTGATTCGACCGGAATAGAATTGTACCGGTGAAAGGGCATCTTGCGTGGCATGTTGTGATTTCTGCGCGGCAATGACCAATTTTAAGCCGAAAGACGCCGTTTCGTTGGTCACTTAACTCAATTTGATCCCTAATTTTTTAAATAGATTCATTCTCTTTTTTACACGGATCTGACACGAACCAGCGCTAAAGACATAACACCTTTTAAATGTAGAACGCATAAGCAATCTATTATACGTAATTATAGCTGGACATAAGGTCACTGCAAGACAAATTTTAGTTTATTAGAGGAAATTCGGATTTTTAAAGGAACTAAACAATCTAAAAATTAACTAGGTCATTTTAAGATCCAGATGACCGTATAGAACTAATAATAAAGCAACAAAGATCTTAATGGTCTCCAACAATGTACTATTTTCATGTAGTTATGAGTTCCGCGTTTAAGATTAGTTATGTGTTGATAAGATAACACCCACACATGTCCTCTTTATTTACCGTTTTTCATTTATAAAAAAAAAATTAACCACAAAATTATAATTTTATATTTAAAAGAGGGAAAATAAACATTCGATCATCCGAAAGAGGAATATATATCCTTCAATACTTATATATAAAAATACAAAATTTATTATAGTTTAGTTTAGTGTTTCAATTTAAAAATAGAGTTGAAAATCTTGATATTTAGGAATCGTATTCCCAGTAATCATTTTTCCCGGCAACTTTACATTCTTAGTCAAACAAAAAAGTCCAAATCGTTTCATTTCTACCGAAAAATAACTTTGTAATATTTTATGTCATTTTCCTTATTTACTTACTAAAATGAAACGAGATACTCGAAATATAAAAAGAAATTAAGATAAGTCGGATGAGGAGAAGAGAATATTTAATAGCATCACATATAGTATATCATAATCTCAATACAACATACACGTGATATCATTATCAACCACTAAATTATTTATAGCAATTTCAAAAAAACCCTAATTACATGAGCTATTAGGGTTCCAATCGCAGAAAAACCTTCCTTGATCCGGTGGGTAAACATTTGAGAAGTGGAAACCATCATCCGCCACAGAATAATAGCATATTCCTTTATTGCATAGATCAGAACCTCCATGACGCGCATCGTAAACATGGAACCCCTTGTCCTTTCCGTTCCATTTGAAATGACAAGTGAACATAGTAGCCACAGCGTTCTCACAGAAGTCGAAATGATATTCTGCATTCTGCGTGAGATCATGATATCCCAAATCATCGTCTCCCGAAAGGCAATGAACATTTAGAGGTGGAGAACCTGCAGGGAGACTATTTCGAATATAAACATCATAATGATTAGTAATACAAACAGACCGAGACAATGTTGCTTGGAGTAAAAGTGATGAAGCGATGAGAAGAAATAAGTTGTATTTCATCATGGTGCTTTCTTTCAAATATTGGTTGATTGTGTGAGGTTTTGCTACTTCTGAAGTGACTGTATTTATAGATCTAAGTTCACCATCAGACGTTGACTAATGAGTAGTGTTTGATGTATTTTTTTTAATGTATAAATTATCCCAAGTTGAAGAGATGAATGAGCATTCATTACGGATTACAAGGGATCATTTTAGATCACATAAAACTAACTTTACCTGAACTTTAATTTATTGGAAAATTGTTAGAAAGCCATGATTTGTGGTCAACATAACAACTTTCAAAATGAATGATAAAAATTATCAATTTTAATACTTTTCTCAAATTCCCCACGAAGTATAATTAGAATAAAATAGACCTAATAGGTATATTTAGTCATACGAAAAATGACGAAAATATTAAAATTCATGGTTTTTATGGCTAATTTTTAAAGTTGCGAGATATAACATAATTTGGCTGATATTCATGGGATTTTCTGGCAATTTTCCTTAATTTATTAACGGACGGCCTGTAGATAAAATGGGTACATCACATTGAATTTAAAAGTGGTCTAAAAGTTCATCATTATTTCAATGTATACAAATCTCCCAACCCGGTATGGATAAATATGTTTTAACAAAAGCAAATCTTTTGTAGCAATGCCATTGACCTTGGATGTGATCTTAAAAATAATCTTTACATGGCCTATATTGGATGGCCTCTCTAGAGATAAAGTGTCTATGTCCCAACTCGTCGACTTAACATGTGATCTTAAAAATTATCTTGTAAAAGTATGCAATTCTCCTGATTCGACCGGAATAGAATTGTACCGGTGAAAGGGCATCTTGCGTGGCATGTTGTGATTTCTGCGCGGCAATGACCTATTTTAAGCCGAAAGACGCCGTTTCGTTGGTCACTTAACTCAATTTGATCCCTAATTTTTTAAATAGATTCATTCTCTTTTTTACACGGATCTGACACGAACCAGCTGATACGCTCGGATATTGCACTGTTTTAAGGCCATTATTTGGTCCGTTTTTGATGTCAAAGTCACTCTACACGTCCATTATTTGCATATTTTGTCTATTTTGGTATTTTGACGTGTTTTGTGAGAAATGTGCATAATTGAGCCGAAAAAGGGAGCCAAAACGTCAAGTTTGGGAATCTGGAGTCAGACGGCGACCGGCGACCGCCGCGGATGTGTGCGGCGACCGCCGGCGCCCGGCGGGAAGATCAATGCAGCGGTCCGCCTGGGAAAAATGTGCTTGGAAGAGAAGTCTCGTCCGGCGACCGCCGGAAGATGTGCGGTGGTCCGCCGCCGAGGGAACAGATCTCGGATTCCAACGCGGCGACCGCCGGCCAAGGTGCGGCGGCCCGCCGGAGAAAGGCGGCGAATCCGAGAAGCCCTAGATTTACGCCCATTTTTACCTTATTTTGGAGATTTTTTCCTTCTACAACAAGGCATGGTTTTTCCCTATAAATAAGGCCTCAAGCTTCATCAAAAAGAGAGAACTTCTACTTGCAAAATACTTCATAGAGATCAAGACCTAGAGTACTTCATTGGTGCAAGGAGTTGGTGAAGGATTTCAAGAACATCAAGAACGACAAGGATTCAACCCACGGGTTTTATTTGCTTTAGTTTTATGTTCAAATTGTCTTCCCCTCAATCTATGTTTTTAGCTTATTCAATTATGTGTAACTAAACTCATAGGATTCTAGGGATGTGTTAGTAACGACTTTGGTTATACAAATTCCTTTTTCTATCTAATATCCGTTTTGTTTTTACTTTGTTTCTTCCCTAAGTAGTTTTGATGTTGCATGATTGAGTGACACAATCGTGTATGATTTAATATAACTTGCTTCATAACTGTGACAGAGTTCTAGCGAGTTAGATTCACTTAGTAGACACTACAGTTAGCTTCCCTTAAAACGGCACTGTTAATTGAGAGTGAGGACTTTTCAAGGGTCTTAGGAGCTTTTTGGAGTTACGTGTTAGGATTGACAACCCTAATCTTGTAATCAACATTTGTATCGCATGAGCATAAGCTAGGTGACTCGTCCTTTCAAAATATAAACTGTGCTAGGGTATTGTAGTTGGAATTTTGTATAACCATAACTGTGAACACACATCCCTGGGATTCCCTTATCTCTATTGTCTATCTCTTGATTTATTTGCTTTTAGTTGATCTATGCTCGTATTTGCTTTTAGTTTTTCAAAAGTTTTCAAAACCCAAATGTTTTTCCCAATAGTAATTGAGTCTCAGTAGAGGATAGACACTTTGTGCTCGTCTTCCTACTAACCTTTAGCTATACTATATATACTCTGTATATTTGCAGGTTTATTTAGTACTAATAGAAAGTGCATCACCAGCGCTAAAGACAGAACACCTTTAAAATGTAGAACGCATAACCAAAATATTATACGTAATTATAGCTGGACATAAGGTCATTGCAAGACAACTTTTAGTTTATTAGAGGATTTTCGGATTTTTAAATGAACTAAACAATCTAAAAATTAACTAGGTCATTTTAAGATCCATATGACCGTATAGAACTAATAATAAAGCAACAAAGATCTTAATGGTCTCCAACAAAGATCTTAATGATCTTCATGGGATTTTCTGGCAATTTTCCTTAATTTATTAACGGACGGCCTGTAGATAAAATGGGTACATCACATTGAATTTAAAAGTGGTCTAAAAGTTCATCATTATTTCAATGTATACAAATCTCCCAACCCGGTATGGATAAATATGTTTTAACAAAATCGAATCTTTTGTAGCAATGCCATTGACCTTGGATGTGATCTTAAAAATAATCTTTACATGGCCTATATTGGATGGCCTCTCTAGAGATAAAGTGTCTATATCCCAACTCGTCGACTTAACATGTGATCTTAAAAATTATATCATAAAAGTATGCAATTCTCCTGATTCGACCGGAATAGAATTGTACCGGTAAAAAGGCATCTTGCGTGGCATGTTGTGATTTCTGCGCGGCAATGACCAATTTTAAGCCGAAAGATGCCGTTTCGTTGGTCACTTAACTCAATTTGATCCCTAATTTTTTAAATAGATTCATTCTCTTTTTTACACGGATCTGACACGAACCAGCGCTAAAGACATAACACCTTTTAAATGTAGAACGCATAAGCAATCTATTATACGTAATTATAGCTGGACATAAGGTCACTGCAAGACAAATTTTAGTTTATTTGAGGAAATTCGGATTTTTAAAGGAACTAAACAATCTAAAAATTAACTAGGTCATTTTAAGATCCAGATGACCGTATAGAACTAATAATAAAGCAACAAAGATCTTAATGGTCTCCAACAATGTACTATTTTCATGTAGTTATGAGTTCCGTGTTTAAGATTAGTTATGTGTTGATAAGATAACACCCACACATGTCCTCTTTATTTACCGTTTTTCATTTATAAAAAAAAAATTAACCACAAAATTATAATTTTATGTTTAAAAGAGGGAAAATAAACATTCGATCATCCGAAAGAGGAATATATATCCTTCAATACTTATATATAAAAATACAAAATTTATTATAGTTTAGTTTAGTGTTTCAATTTAAAAATAGAGTTGAAAATCTTGATATTTAGGAATCGTATTCCCAGTAATCATTTTTCCCGGCAACTTTACATTCTTAGTCAAACAAAAAAGTCCAAATCGTTTCATTTCTACCGAAAAATGACTTTGTAATATTTTATGTCATTTTCCTTATTTACTTACTAAAATGAAACGAGATACTCGAAATATAAAAAGAAATAAGATAAGTCGGATGAGGAGAAGAGAATATTTAATAGCATCACATATAGTATATCATAATCTCAATACAACATACACGTGATATCATTATCAACCACTAAATTATTTATAGCAATTTCAAAAAAACCCTAATTACATGAGCTATTAGGGTTCCAATCGCAGAAAAACCTTCCTTGATCCGGTGGGTAAACATTTGAGAAGTGGAAACCATCATCCGCCACAGAATAATAGCATATTCCTTTATTGCATAGATCAGAACCTCCATGACGCGCATCGTAAACATGGAACCCCTTGTCCTTTCCGTTCCATTTGAAATGACAAGTGAACATAGTAGCCACAGCGTTCTCACAGAAGTCGAAATGATATTCTGCATTCTGCGTGAGATCATGATATCCCAAATCATCGTCTCCCGAAAGGCAATGAACATTTAGAGGTGGAGAACCTGCAGGGAGACTATTTCGAATATAAACATCATAATGATTAGTAATAAAAACTGACCGAGACAATGTTGCTTTGAGTAAAAGTGATGAAGCGATGAGAAGAAATAAGTTGTATTTCATCATGGTGCTTTCTTTCAAATATTGGTTGATTGTGTGAGGTTTTGCTACTTCTGAAGTGACTGTATTTATAGATCTAAGTTCACCATCAGACGTTGACTAATGAGTAGTGTTTGATGTATTTTTTTTAATGTATAAATTATCCCAAGTTGAAGAGATGAATGAGCATTCATTACGGATTACAAGGGATCATTTTAGATCACATAAAACTAACTTTACCTGAACTTTAATTTATTGGAAAATTGTTAGAAAGCCATGATTTGTGGTCAACATAACAACTTTCAAAATGAATGATAAAAATTATCAATTTTAATACTTTTCTCAAATTCCCCACGAAGTATAATTAGAATAAAATAGACCTAATAGGTATATTTAGTCATACGAAAAATGACGAAAATATTAAAATTCATGGTTTTTATGGCTAATTTTTAAAGTTGCGAGATATAACATAATTTGGCTGATATTCATGGGATTTTCTGGCAATTTTCCTTAATTTATTAACGGACGGCCTGTAGATAAAATGGGTACATCACATTGAATTTAAAAGTGGTCTAAAAGTTCATCATTATTTCAATGTATACAAATCTCCCAACCCGGTATGGATAAATATGTTTTAACAAAAGCAAATCTTTTGTAGCAATGCCATTGACCTTGGATGTGATCTTAAAAATAATCTTTACATGGCCTATATTGGATGGCCTCTCTAGAGATAAAGTGTCTATGTCCCAACTCGTCGACTTAACATGTGATCTTAAAAATTATCTTGTCAAAGTATGCAATTCTCCTGATTCGACCGGAATAGAATTGTACCGGTGAAAGGGCATCTTGCGTGGCATGTTGTGATTTCTGCGCGGCAATGACCTATTTTAAGCCGAAAGACGTTGTTTCGTTGGTCACTTAACTCAATTTGATTCCTAATTTTTGAAATAGATTCATTCTCTTTTTACACGGATCTGACATGAACCAGTGCTAAAGACATAACACCTTTTTAATGTAGAACGCATAACCAAAATATTATACGTAATTATAGCTGGACATAAGGTCATTGCTAGACAACTTTTAGTTTATTAGAGGAAATTTGGATTTTTAAATGAACTAAACAATCTAAAAATGCAGATGAATGAGCATTTGAAGTGGAGGAAATTCGCACAAATTTTAGTTTATTAGAGGAAGTTTCTAAGAGGAAATTCGCACGACTTCCGGCGATCGCCGGATGAGACTTCTCTTCCAAGTGTATTTTTTCGAGGCGGCCCGCTACATTGATCTGCCCGCCGGGCGCCGGCGGTCGCCGCACACATCCGCGGCGGTCTCTGGTCGCCGTCTGACTCCAGATTTCCAGACTTTGCGTTTTGGCTCCCTTTTTCGGCTCAATTATGCACGTTTCTCACAAAACACGTCAAAATACCAAAATAGACAAAATATGCAAATAATGGACGTGTAGAGTAACTTTGACATTAAAAACGGACCAAATAATGGCCTTCAAGTAGTGCAAAATCCGAGCGTATCAACTCCCCCAAACTTACATTTTTGTTTGTCCTCGAACAAAACAATAAAGACACAAAAATAGGCGCACGGATTGCACAAGGACTAGACGTCATAATTGCCTCAAAAGATGAAAGAACAGATTAAGAATGTATTAACGCAATCAAATCAAGCAAGGCTTATTAGTGCACTTTCATTACTAACTTCCAAAGATGGGAAGTGTTCTCTCACTCTCGAAGTGTATGAAGGTAATGTGTATATAAGCACTCAAATCATGCATCATGCAAAGTTTACCATAGGCTTGCTCAAAGTCTAATCCCTCCTCTACTAGATGTGATTAAGCATCAAAAGTCCTAAAGGTCTTTATCTTTTGTTGTAATGTAGGCTCTTTAGTAGGTGAGGAATATTTGGCTAAAAAGTGACTAAAATTAAAATATCCCAAGTAGAGTTAAAGTGACTCCACTTTTCTAAAATCCAAGACACTTCTAACACTTTAATTTCTCCTTTAACTTACTTTTCAAACCTTTTCTTTTCTTTTCACAACCTTTCACACTTTTTTTTCTTTTTCTCTTTTTTTTTTCTTTTTCTTTCTTACACATCCTTTCCTTTCTTTTCTAAGATCAAGCACATACTTGGAATTTTTCTCAATTTCACAACTTGTACTTTTCTTTACAATTAAGCATACTACTTTTTATACTTTCACCATATCTCTTCAATTCATTTGCAAAATAAGATAGTAAAAACTAACTAACCCAAGGAATTGTCCCCATTATGTTGGCTTCCAAAGAAAAAGGCTTAAAGGCTCAAAATTGGCTCCAAAGGGAAAAAATTTCAAAATTTGAGAGGGTTGAAAATTAGGATAAAAAGTAGACTAGAAAAGATGGCCAATCATCCTCCTAAATCAACTTAAACACTATGTAAACTTAGGCAAGACTAGGAGCAAGTTCTAGAAACAAATACATGAATTCAGATAAATCACACAAGAATAAAATTTAGGTTCAAATCCTCACAAGGTATAAAGCATGATTCAAGGCGAACAAGCAATTCACTAATTATACACCTTTTCACCAAACCATCAAATCAAGACGTTAAGCCACACTTAAACATAGATGGAATGTAATATCATTGACAACTCGGTTTAAAGTGTGTCCCTAAGCATGTGTGTTTCTAAGTTCTTCATGTTAAGTTCACGATATGGATTCAAGAAAATATTTTTAGAACACAAAATTCTCCTACAGGGTTTTGAAAAAACAAAAGCAAAAACTTTAAAACAAAAAGAAAACCCTAAAACAAAAACCTAAACTCACGGTCCACTACTTCATCCCCCCAAACTTATTTATAACAAAGTGTAAAATAAGTTTGCAGAGTCGGTAGGAACGTGAGTGAACTACTGAAAAAAAAACGTACCTTGAAAATTTTCGTGTAGAGGTTGGACGGGGCGAAAATCAAAAAATTTCAAAAAATCGCGCTGGAAACTGCGCCCAGGTGGCGGCCCATCCTGGCATGTCCGCGCAGCAACAGATCGTTCCAGCGAGCAGGTGGCGGACCGCCGCAGCACATGGGGCGGTCGCCACGAAGAGGTCAGAACCTGCGAAAAAATTTCGACACACAAAAATTAAACTAAAACCAAAAATACTTAAATTAAAGCAAAAAATGTCAAAAACATGATACAAATGCTCATTTAAAGTCATTGAGCTTGACTTCTTCAATCTCTAGGAGGAGTAGGGAAACGAGCGTTGAGGTCGTCGAATGCACCAATAAGATAG
>NC_062965.1:21768399-21785787 GCF_023119035.1 Salvia hispanica
AAAACATTTTATAAGTTATGCCACCCTTACCAAGTGAACTCGAGTTTTAAACAGTTAAAAGAGAATATCACGAGTATCACAAAAATATATTTTCATAGACCGGCCAGTCAAAATAACTCCCCATTTTCCTCAACAAAATCAACAATCACAATCGTTTCCATGGTGCGACGAAAGTGTGCTGGCCACACTTTACGCCCACGAGACCGGCCGACTAGCAAGGACGGCTCCCGATCCCATCGTGTACACAGCCTGGTAGGGCTTGCGGCCCATACTCAGACCCGAATTCGTATAAACATATCCATAACCATATAGCCCAATGGAGCGAACTCACAAACTAGGCACTCAGGCGCACAATATCACAATAAAACACACATAGGCATGGCATAACAGTTAAACCACCCTTATAACACCAAACAATATTTTGATAAAATAAAAGAGAGTTTTTAGAGTAAAGCCCACCTCGACCGCTTAGATTTCAAGTAGTTTCGCTTTTCCGTTATCCGGCTTCGCAACCAAAGTTTCACCTTTTAATCACATAGGCACATATCACAAATTAGGTTCAACACTACTCTTACTCATGCATGTCTCAACACTTTTCCCTTTTTCCATCGACTTATCTTATCATTACTAATCAATCAAGATTATGTTTATCACACAAGAATATTTAGCCATCAAACACACACTACACAACACAACAACATACACACATACACGACACACACACACACACGCCACACACACACGCCACACACACACACATGAACATGTTCCCACATCCCTTTTATCCCACTTTCACTCAACCAAGATGCATGAGGGTTCAAGAAGACCGATTAATCGGTTAGAAGAAGAAAAAGAAGAAAAAGAGAAGAATAAGAAGAACTCATAAACAAAATACATTTTTAGAGAAAAACGATCGGTAGAAACAAAGTAGAGACTTGGTTCTTCAAGAATCTTGGCGTTCAAACTCTAATTCTTCTCAAAGGATGACAAAATATTGGAGTGTGGAAGAAGAAAACTTGAGAGAGTGAGGGGAGGGGGTTTCGAAAATTATGGGGGCTAAGGTTGGGGTTTTGGTTCTTATTTATAGAGTCCAATGAGATCTTTAGAATATTTGGTAAGATGTTATTCTCCACAGTTAAATAATCAATATTATAGAGTAGGGAAGAAGAAATACCAAAAATAGACTCTAGGGCAAAATCTCATGATTTTCGAAAATTAGGCTACTTAATTAGCCAAGATTTGGTTTTGGTATATTTTACGGAGTAGAATAAAATATCACGGAGCAAAATAAAAATAAGAATTCTCCCAACTTGGGATGGAAATAGGCGTCCCTATGCCTTTTTAAATAAGGCATGGATTTTGAATATTAACTAAAATAAGATAAGGCAAGATCTCTTGAAGTATGGAAAGATTTGGTAGAATAATTCAATTCTTGGTATGGAAGGAAATCAAATAAGGGATTAACTAAAATAAAATAAATTCCTTCCTTCCCACAATAGGTGATTTTCGAAAATCACCAAGGCACAAGGGGGCTCGATTTTTCCTCTTCAAAATAAGGAAATAATTGGGTCTTGGATTTAATTTGGATTAATATCCCAAGAATTAAATTAAATCCGGAAAAATAGAATTCTTTCTCTAAAATCAAGGGGGGGTTCGAAAATCACAAGAATTGGGTGGCAAGTATTTATGGAAATTTTCTCTAATATTCTCACTCACCCTTAAACAAATAATTCATCTCATAAATTAATAAATCACATGCCACATCATAAAAGCAATAAGTTTGACTTTTCAAAGTTTCAACGCAAACCCTAGACGCAACTCGGCCTTAGCATCACGGGAAATAAAAGCATTCTCGACTCCACGTCATCAATAATTAATTCTAGGGCTCTAAAATTAGGGTTCGGAAATTCGGGGTGTTACAGACAATGTCCTAACTATTTTTTTTAATCAGTGAGAATGAAATGCGAATATGTTTATCATGCAGTATTTTTGGTTTTAACGTGCCAATCTGAAATGGCTTTGCCATTCATTATTTAAATCGAATTCGGGTCCTTGTAGTGCCGCAAACCCTACTTGGGTTAGTGTACAACTATGGTAGACCGTGTGCCAGCGTACGGGTTGGCCGGTCTAGTGACTTGGTTTGTGGCCACATTCCAAGTCATGTATGAGCAGATATGGTAAACGTCTATGGAATAATGGCTTCGCAGCCGCGATTTTTGAACGATGGAATATTTTTTTGGTGCCTCGGGCCTTTCAAAAGCTAAAACCCCGATGGTTACCTATAATGAAATGATAAATATAAATATTTTTGATAACTTGTTTTCGGCATGAGTCCATGAGTATTTTATAATACTCAGCCCTGCATATGTTTTCCCTATATGCAGGTTGAGCGGCGACGAGCTTGGGGTGGTGTTGAGTCGAACCTGAATTATTCTTGGATTTTGTTTTGAACTCCGAGGGTCGTCGTGTCTTCATACACGGCGTCACTCTTACTCTTGGATGCTTCCTCTGAGATAATACTATTTTTCGCAATTATATTTTGAACCACCCCTTTTTCTCTTGGATCATAAATTATGAAATAGTAATCGTTTGTCGTTGGATTTAAGACATTGCTCTGATTTTTCCTCTGTTATTTGAATAATAAATATTTTTGTCAAACTCTTTATTGAAACCCTGAAATATTACTCTTTCTTAAATTCCTATTAGTTACGACCACCAACATTTATCGACCCTAGAAAGGGCGATCGTGACAGGGCAACACATTAGTTCATTAATAATAAATTTTAAATATTTTTTAAAATTCTGATTTGAAGTCATATTAAATTTATTTTAGGTCATCCTAACTAAAATGTTTAACTAACAATCATCTATTTATGTTTGGTCCTGTGTTTTGTATCCAGGAGTAGGAGTCTCATTTTTCTATTTTGGTTCGTACGCTAATAGGAATCCCGGTTCATAATTGCCATAAATAATAAAAAGGCCTCATATTCCACTCACATATCATTTAAAACTAATATATAAAAGTGAAACCTATTTTCCATTAACTTTCTTCCACGCACTTTTTCTTAACATTTCTTAAAATCCGTGACAGAAAGAAATGGGACTCCTATTCGCGGACGGAGGGAGTTATTTTTTTTGTGTTCGCCACTTTACAACAGATTGAAGTATTTCTATAGGAAAACAAAAAAACATACATATGGTAAAAGTAAAGTATTCATACCAAAACGATAGCTTTGATAGTGTCATCTTCAATAGGGGTGCGACTTGCATTCTCTCTCTGAAAATCAAGCAATATGTCCACAAAATTCAGCTCACCACCATCTCCCTCTCTCCTCTCCCTAACTCTATGTTCTTGATTCACAACCTCCGAAAAACCTATCCATCTTCTCAACAGCTCTTTCTACTCTCTTATCCAAACGTTCTCATCCATCTCAGCTGTGGAATGTACTCCCACAAAGTTAAAATCCCCAGCAGCTCCACAAACTCACCAAAAATCTCCTTAAAATCACTCCCCAAACTATACTTCTTTCCCAGAGCCACCCTAGAAATTACATCCCGCCAGTACTCTCCACATACCGTGCGAATGCCACATCCCGGTTGTTGTAGAATAGCCTTCTCGCGATGCTGAGTTGAGGCCTGTTTGAGAAGCTCAGGTTAGAAACACCACTGAAAATATCTTGATATTTTTAGAAATAGGGTTAGGCTTGTATTATATAGATGAGATTTAGTGTTCCATAATTGATGTTTGATTTACCATGGCCAAATCTAAAATTAATAATTTTAAATTAAAATAAGAAATTGCATAAAGAAAAAAAACCAACACTTAATTAAAATTACAAAAGAGGAGAAGTGTGCTGAATTTCTTCAATGAGACATGTTGGAGTTAGCCTAAACTCATTTTTTACGAGGGTAAATGTGTTTTTTTTTAATATTCTCGGAATTCATTTTTTACCACTAACAACTCTTTGAGAAAAAATAAAAATTAATAATGAAATTAGAAGCATTAAAAATCACAAAGTACAAGGAAACAAATCAAAATTCAGCAACCATAAGTGCCACATGGCACGACTGGATTAGACTTCATCATGTGGTCAGGTAAGGACGAAGCTAGGAATTTATACCGAGACAAACAAATATATTACATGGGAAAGATTTAAGAGTTTATGAGGGACATTTTATAAAAAATAAGAATTATTAAATTTTATAATAAATGATTTATTCATATGTGAGGATATTGAATGGGGCCTACATGCTAGATCAGTCCATGAAGTTAGGATCGCTCTACAGTTGGCTATGTGGTCGACAAGCACGCCTGTAGCCTGCCTCACTCTTCTACAACCGCATTGTTTGGCGCCGTTGTAATTACTCATCTTAGATATCATTATCTTATATTCTTGTGTGAATATGATGACCCATATGTTTGGCTGGCCCCAAATTTTTGGGTATACGAACATATAGTCAAATTCGGTCGTACAATTAATCTAATTTTATTTTCCAACTTGCACACCCGTTTTAGAAGATCTGGTTTTTCAAGATCTCACGCGCAGCCTCAACCGAGGAGGCAATAAGAACGGGGACTTTGCCAGAGTGGAGCAGCATGACACTACAAAAAAAAAAGTAGATTAGTGACGCAGCGGAAATTCAGGAATTAGTGACGGATTAGCAACTGATAAAGTCCGTCACTAATTCGTGACAGAATAGTCCGTCAGAATCTGCCATGGTGGCAGCCTTTGATTTCTGTCATTGTAACTTTAGTGACGGAGATCCGTCACTAATTTTTTTTTACGGACGAGCTTATTATTGACGGAGCTGTCAATAATTAATCTGTCACTAAATATGTTAATTGCCTAAATTTCGTTGATTAGTGACGGAAAATTCCGTCACTAAATCGCGAGTTTTTTTCTAGTGTGAGGGGACTGTGGCGGCAGGAGGGTGACTGGAGAGATCTGTGGGGGTTTAAGACCAGCTGGTGGAGGTTTCCGATTAACAGGAGCTTTGGTGGAGACAGAGGCAGGCGTTTCCGGGGCCCTGGAGAATGACTTCGGCGCCATTTGTGGAGGAAGAAGAGAAAGAGATGTGGAGATTAGCACAGCCAACAAATGTGTGAGGAGAAGCAAATGGCAAAGGGTGTTTTGTAGATGCATTCGATTAGAAAGTCAAATGAAATTAATATTTTGATTAGAAAGTCGACTGGAAATATCTTGATATGTTTCATTTTTCATGAAACATATGTAATGACCTATAAGGTGGTGCACTAGCCCGATTCGTTCGTACAATTGATGGTTCAAATGGTGTTCCATAATTGATGTTTCATTTTCCATGCTATGAAATTAATAATTTCAAACTAATATGTAATGCATGACCTATAAGGTGTGTTGAACACAAAACAACATTTGACTTCAAAACTTCATAAATCCGTAGTTGGACAACACATGTTGATCCGTAATTGAACTTCATAAGTGCTACATGGCATGACTGGATTGGCCTTCATCATGTGGTCAGGTAAGGATGAAGACAGGAATTTATACCGAGACAAACAAAACTATTACATGGAAAAATTTAAGAGTTTAAGAGGGACATTTTATAAAAAAAAAAATATTAAATGTTATAATAAATGATTTATTCATATGTGAGGATATTGAATGGCCCCTACATGCTAGATCCTTCCATGCAGTTACGATCGCTCTACAGTTAGCTAGGTGGTCACAAAGTACAAGGAAACAAATCAAAATTCAGCAACCATAAGTGCCACATGGCACGACTGAATTGGCCTTCGTCATGTGGTCGGGTAAGGACGAAGCCAGGAATTTATACCAAGACAAACAAAAATATTACGTGGGAAAAATTTAAGAGTTTAGGATGGACATTTTATAAAAAGTTAAAAATTATTAAATTTTATAATAAATGATTTATTCATATGTGAGGATATTGAAATCCGTCCATGCAGTTAGGATCGCTCTATAGTTAGTTAGGTGGTCGATAAGCAGTAGCTTGCCTCACTCTTCAACAATGGCATTGTTTGGCGCCATATGTTTGGCTTGCCCCATATGATTACCCATATGTTTGGCTTGCCCCAAATTTTTGGGTATACGAACGTATAGTCAAATTCGTTCGTACAATTAAGCTGATTTTATTTTCCAACTTTCACACCATTTATATAGAAATATTTTAATTTTTGAGATAATAAAAAATTTTAACAGTAAATTAATATTCATTAATTAAGATGAATTTGTAAATTTGTCATAAAATTAAACCGATAAGAAAATATATTTAGTCTATTCAATAAATGTTCCTATTTAAAATATCAAAATTTTCTCTGTCTTTTATTTTTTGTCCTAGATAATTTTATTCTATGTATTTTTCTTGTCCAAAATAATATTCTAGCTTGGCATCTGCTTCATATTCCGGTACTACAAGTCACTCCTGCATTGAGACCCCCAAAATATATTCTACATCTTCGTGTACTACTTCTGCGACCACCCTTTTTAGGTTTAATAAATGTGGATGGTCGCGACTAATGAGACTTTAAAAAGGAATAATTTTCTAGGTTTCGATAAAGAGTATGACCAAGATAATTAATTTTCAAGTAACAGAGGGAAACTCAGAGCAATATCTTAACCATCAAGTTCAATGACAACAACTTATCATAATTAATAATTCAGAGGTTCAAAACATAATGGAGAAAAATAGTCATAATTCAGTGGAAGAATTCAAGAGTAAGAGTGACGCCATGTATGAAGACACGACGCCTCTCGAAGTTCAAAATAAATCCAACAAAAATTAAGGTTCGACTCAACACTACCCAAACTCGTCGCCGCTCAACCTGCACATAAAGAAAATACATGCAGGGCTGGGTACTATAAAATAATCGGTGGACTTATGCCGAAAACATTTTAATAGTTATGCCATCCATACCATAATGAACTCGAGTTTTGGTTGGTTTTCTGGATTACAAGATAAACACTAGCCGGGCATAATACAACCCAAAAGAAGAAATAAAAACTGAAACATAATTACAAAGAAGAATTCGAAACAATAAACCATAAAATAGTGTAAGCTGAGTCGAGGAGTCCTCTTTCCGCAAGACGAGATATGCCCCGGTAGTGCTCTCGGATTGGCGTGTCGTCCCTAAAGATAAAACGGCTACGTATCTGATGAAGCAGAACTGCTACCAACAGAGCTCCGGCGAGGTAAGGAAGAGCTTATTCTTTGTGTGCTTATGAATTGGTGTAGAGAATGCAAGAGATGCATGCCTATTTATAAGCCAAGTCCAATGCATGTAGAGGAGTCAAAGTAACCATTAAGGCTAATTGTAATGGTCGGCAATTACGAATGTTACAAATCAATCGTGGAGCATGAAACTGGACGGATGTACCTAGATCAATGTGCACGCATTCTGGACGACCCGATCAATGTTCACGCATTCTATGAAGTTTTCTCTGTATGCTCATTTGCCACATTGTTTTGTCTACGTGTCCAAAATAGATAAATTAAATAATTAATTTCATATCTCCATATATCATGACATATTTTAATATATTATTTCTCACTCACCGGGAATCGGCTTAGAGAAAGTGAATATACCACAATTATCTACTCGGAGCGTGGATCGCTTATAAATTATTTAATTGTTTAAAAATTAAATTATCCGTCACATTTGTATGACCCGTCAAATTGCGTTAACCGGGCTACGATTCCAACTGTTTTTGCATTAAGAAAAGAATATAATCGAGTATTACAAAATAATTTCATAGATCAAAACAATATCCCCACTTTCTTAATTGAAATAAAAACACATATTACGTACAAATCACCAAATTTAGTTGCCTATTTACACTTGTTAATTCCTTTTTTCGTTTTAGGGTTCGCACGTCATATAGATATATAGTAGA
This sequence comes from Salvia hispanica, assembly GCF_023119035.1. Lineage (NCBI taxonomy): Eukaryota > Viridiplantae > Streptophyta > Magnoliopsida > Lamiales > Lamiaceae > Salvia > Salvia hispanica. Next base: position 21,776,292 of record NC_062965.1, read on the forward strand.
AAAACTGTATTTTGAGTACATGAAAGAGAGGGATCAAAGTAGGTAGGAGACGCAATAGAAAGGAACTCTTTCTACCAATTTCAATATAACTGTTTTTCATATTCTACTAATACATCTCATTCATATTTTATTATTAAAAAATATATGCAATAACAATAATTTTTAGATATAATATAGTAATAGTTTTTGTACAAAGATCATTCTCGTTGATTGGTATGCCGCATGTAGTTATTAGAATAACAAAAATATTTCTTTGACACTCACTCCCCCTATATATAGCATGGCCCAATTCATTTCAGGCCCATCTATAAAAAATGAAGTCCAATTAAATGAAGGAAAAGCCGAAAATCACAAACACAGTTTGTAACGCGGAAGCCCAGTATTTCATGAAGCTTTCCTCCAGTAAATGTAAATCTGTAACACGGAAGCCCAGTATTTCATGAAGCTTTTCTCCAGCAAATCTGTAAGGCCCCACCTTTTGAACCGTAATTTTCAAACCCTAAATTTTTTACATTTAATGCCTTTAATGCAGCGAAGTCCGTGAATTAAATGGTGGGTGGAATTATTATGTGAATTCTTTGGTGACCTAATTTTTATTTGGAGTTGAGATTTGGATTGACTGAGTCAACTCCGTTGAATATATGACGCGGTTGTTTTGAATAATTGATGTGGGGAGAAATTAATTGTTGGGATTTATTTTTCTAAGGGTGAGTGAAACTAAATAGGTTCATCAATATTTACCCTAGCCTTTTTGAAATTTTCGACCCCCATGATTATTTCTTGAAGATTTCGAAATCTCCTATTAATTAGGAGAATGAATTATTTTGTGGATTTAATTGATTCCTTGTTTAATTCTTTCCATGAATTTAAATTCAATATAATCTTAGCAAATATTGCGATATCTAGGCAAATCTTTCCATATCTTATTAGGATTTGAATTTAATCCTCGTGGGAGAAGCATAAAAATCGCCCCCTCCCTATTTTAGTGGTACTATTTATTATTTTTCTTCCATTCTATGGTATCTTTCTCTCCAAGAAAATTCAAATTAAATCCTACACCTTTTTAATAGGCAAATATTGCCTATTTCTACTCTCCCTCAACTTCACACTATTTTTCTTTTCTTCCTCTAATCCCACAATATTTAGTTATTTTATTTTGAGGAATCAAATCTTGGAGGTTCTATTTTATTTGAAAATCAAATCTTGGAGATATCTATATATAGGTGGCTAACCTAACCCTAGCCCCCACACCTCACGCCTATCTCCATCTCTCCCTCACACCCACTCTCTCTTCCACTCTCTCTCAATTTGCCTTACATTCATCTTCAAGAATTCTTCATCTATTGCATTGAATTGAAGTTGAAAACTCAAGAATCATTGAAAAACCCAAACTAGTATTTGTGCTACTTTTCATTTTCATCAAGAAAATGTACTTTTGATCCACCTTTTCATGTCTAACCAATTAGTTGGTAAATTTTGAAACCCTCATGCAAATAGATCTAGCGAAAAGGGAATTGCTTGATGAATATAAAGCATGTGTGTGTATGTGCGTGTGTGCGTGTGATGTGTGTGAGTGTGTGCACGTTTGGGGCATAACTATGGATTTATTTATAGATCTGGATTTGGAAGTATAAATATGTATGTGTGAAAGCACGATGAATAAATTGATATGGTGAGCATACCTTGGTTGTAAGGGTAGATAAAGCGAGTGAGTGGTGAAAAGAACGTTCAGGGCATGCATGATTTTTAGGTTGGTTGTTGAAACTGATTGTTGATATATGTGTTATCTAAAGGTGATAACTCGCACGTGAAACGTGATACCAATGGGAAGAAAATACTTGTGAATTGAGCTGTCGAGGTGGGCTTTCTTTTAAACAAGGACAATATCCTAAATATCTTATCGATGGAAGTGAAACTGTGTTTATCATGGTGTGTTTTGGATTTTAACGTGCCTATCTGATGTGGCATTTGCCATTATTATTTAAATCGAATTCGGGTCCTCGTTGGGTCGCAAACTCTACTTGGATTAGTGTACACATATGCTAGACCATGTGTCAACGTACGGGTTGGTTGGTCTAGTGACTTAGCTTGTGGCCATATTCCATGTCATGTATGAGCAGATATGGTAAACGTCTATGAAAAATTGGTTGCGCAACCGCGATTTTGAACAATGGAATATTTTGGTGCCTCGGGCCTATCAAAAGCTAAAACCCCGATGGTTACCTACAAGAGCATGATAATTATAAATATTTTTGATAACTTGTTTTTGGCATGAGTCCACTGAGTAGCCCTGCATGTGTTTTCCCTATGCAGGTTGAGTGGCGACGAGCTTGGGATGGTGCTGAGTCGAACCTAAATTATTGTTGGATTTTATTTTGAACTCCGAGGGTCGTCGTGTCTTCATACTCGGCATCACCCTTACTCTTGGATGCTTCCGCTGAGATAATACTATTTTTCAGAATTATATATTGAACCCCTTCTACTCTTGGATCATAAATTATGAAATAGTAACCGTTTGTCATTGGATTTAAGACATTGCTCCGATTTTCCCTATGTTATTGGAAAATTAAACATTTTGGTCAAACTCTTTATTGAAATATTTCTCTTTCTTAAAGTCCTATTAGTTTACTAAAGTTATAGGCCACTGATCCAATCACAAAAGCTTGAGCACTTGCTTTGGCAAATTATGAACAAAGAACAAAACAGAGGCGGCGAAGAACAAAAGGATTTCACGAGAAAAGACCTTTTATTTCTAATTCTCGAGATTTTTGACTCTTTAATGGATCCTCTAATATATAGAATCGCAACCCTTCTTGATTCGACTCACGATTCGGGAAAGAATCAAGAAGAAAACCTGAAAAGATTATTATCAGATTAAAATTGAAGGACCTAACAATCATTGTGGAGTAGCTACAACAATCAAAGGACACTTTTTATGGGGTGTGACTCCACTAGATTCATTAACATCTAACTCCTTCATTTTCGGTCCATTAGGCAATCATGGGTTCGGCGGATGCAACCTTAGACTCTCCTTCATCACTGCTTTCAGATAAGGCATTCTCTCCAAGTCTTGCTCATCAATTTCATTCTTACTTCCAGCTACTTCTCTCACTTCATTTTGCAAAGTTTTCATGGCTTCTGGATTTCGTATGAGCTCCGCCATCGTCCACTCAATAACTGCAAATGTAGTATCAGTTCCAGCACCAAACATATCCTGCAATAAAATTATTCAACCAAACAATGGTAGCCATAATAAGAACATGCAAACACATTTCTATAAGAAAACACACGATTATTTCTATAAACTTAAAACAAAAACATACATATGGTAAAAGAAAAGTATTCATACCAAAACGATAGCTTTGATAGTGTCATCTTCAATAGGGGTGAGACTTGCATTCTCTCTCTCAAAATCAAGCAATATGTCCATAAAATCCAGCCCACCACCATCATCATATCTCATGTTTCTATCCTTATGTACTTGAAGCACAGATTCCCGAAACTTATCCATCTCCTTAGCCACTCTCTCTGTTGGGATCATCAACTGTATATTAGTTTGATATTGTCCCCGCTTTGGGTGGAGCCAAGCCCGCACGGATTTGTTTTTGGGTAACTCCCAAAACGCCTCAAACTAATTGGGGTTGGACAGGATCACCTTCCAACTTCCCTCACTCATCCGATGTGGGATGGGTTTGTAACCCAACAAACATAACCTCAAATCAAGACCACATCGGGAACACATAGTCGATACATCGAGACATTACGGGCCCGACTCAAACTAGAGTCATCCAGGGCCCCACTCGATCACGGGTCATCCAGGCCCCACCTTTTGGTCACACAGGGCCCAACCCAAAGCCACCTTGGAAATAAACACAGGCAATCACGAATATAGAGGAAAATGAACACAACAAATTATTTACCCAGTTTGATACAAAGTGTATCTACGTCTGGGGGCGATGCCAAGCCGGAGATTTCACTGTATAATTTTTGGATGATTTTACAATGAGGGGCACCTCTATGTATAAGCAGAATAGAGAGCCCTAATTCTAGTCAAACTAGGAAACATATTCCATAAGGAAATATCTTCTATGGAATAAATCTATCACAAGGAAATATACTTCCAGAAAACAAATCCTAAATATGGTAGGAGATATTTTAGGCTCCATAATTAACAATCTCCCACTTGGAGACTAACAACTCCTACGCCACAATATCCTCGTGATCTCATCCCTGCATCCGCTTTGCATCACCTAACCTTCTCTTCAAGTTCCAAGGCCAGGTGAAGCTATGCATAGCTTCAATTTCCCTAAGGTCACCACCTTAGTAAACATGTCTGCTGGATTCTTACTTCCAAGTATCTTCTCAAGTTGCAGGATTTTCATCTCCACTAGGTGTCGAATGTAATGATACTTCAACTCCACTTGCTTTGTCCTAGAATGAAACGCTGGATTCTTTGCCAAGAAAATAGTACTCTGACTAACACTGTAGAGTATGCTACTCTTGTTCTCCTTCCCAAGTTCATCTAAGACACTCTGCAACCACACCATCTCCTTGCTTGCCTCCGTCGCAGCTACATATTCAGCCTCTGTAAAGCAACAATCTTCTGCAACTTAGAAGTCCATGAAATAGCGGTACCACCATAAGTAAATACATACCCCGTTATGCTTCTTCTCCAATCAAGATCATTGGATGCCAAGTCTGCATCCACATAACCTGCCAGCTCGACATTATTACTAATGAAACATAAGACTCTTTCTATAGTACCTCTCAAGTATCTAAGGATCCATTGCTTGCCCGGATCACCCATGAACCGACTCACTAGTCACACTGCTTGTGCAATATCAGGCCTCGTACACACCATTGCATACATAATACTGCCAATTGCTGAAGCATAAGGGACTTTCTTCATTTCAGCACGTTCTTCTTCTGTACTCGGCGACTCCTTCTTCGACAGCTTGAAGTGACAGCCCAATGGCACACTTACTGTCTTCGAATTATCCATGTTGAATCTTCCCAAAACCTTACCAATGTAAGCAGCTTGCGAAAGATACAATCTTCTTGCCGTCTTGTCACGCTCGATTCTCATGCCCAAAATTTGATTAGCCTCTCCAAGATCTTTCTTGGAAAATCGTTCAGACAATTTCCTCTTCAACTTATCCATCTCCTTTGATCACCTCCTACGATCAACATATCATCAGCATATAATAACAGGATAAGATAGCTCTTGTCAAACCTCTTGTAGTAACAACAATGGTCAGCGTAGCATCTTTTATAGCCAATTTCCATCATGAATCCATCAAACTTCTTGTACCACTGCTTTGGAGCTTGCTTTAAACCATACAAGCTCTTCTTCAACTTGCACACAAGATTTTCCTTTCCTTTTACTACGAATCCCTCAGGTTGTGTCATGTACAACTCATCCTCCAAATCACCATGAAAAAATATCGTCTTTACATCCATCTGATGTACAATAGATTTTCTGCAACTACCATATTCAACACTAAACAAATAGTAGTCAGTTTCACAACATGAGTGAAGACATCTGTATAATCAATACCGTATCGTTACTCAAATCCCTTGACAACCAGCCTAGCCTTGTAGCGCTTTCTACCATCAGCTTCACCTTTGATTCGATAGACCCACTTGCAATGCAATGCCTTTTTCCCTTTTGGAAGTTCCACAAGCTCCCATGTGCCATTTAGGAGAAGAGAGGCAAACTCGTCATCCATGGCAATTTTCCACCTTCGTTTATCAGGGTCTTCTCCCGTCTCTGCATAACACTCAGGTTCACCACCATCAGTAAGTAACAAATAGAAATTAGAGGGCGAGTACCTATCAGGTGCACATCACTCTCTAGTCTGTTTAGGCAGCGGAATAATCGGTGGTGAAGTGCTTGCATCAGCTTCACCTTTGATTCGATAGACCCACTTGCAATGCAATGCCTTTTTCCCTTTTGGAAGTTCCACAAGCTCCCATGTGCCATTTAGGAGAAGAGAGGCAAACTCGTCATCCATGGCAATTTTCCACCTTCGTTTATCAGGGTCTTCTCCCGTCTCTGCATAACACTCAGGTTCACCACCATCAGTAAGTAACAAATAGAAATTAGAGGGCGAGTACCTATCAGGTGCACATCACTCTCTAGTCTGTTTAGGCAGCGGAATAATCGGTGGTGAAGTGCTTGGTTCTTCTTCAAGCACCTCTTCAGCATTCTGACTCTCCTTGCTCCCACTCGAGTTTGAGATGTCTAGCTCGACCACTTGGGGCTCAGAACTACTGGAAATCGACGCCTCCAATCTATCCTTGTACAATACATGTTCATTGAAAACGACATCTTTACTGCGAATAACCTTACGATTCTACTTAACTCATCACCTCCATAACCAATGAACGTACACTTAACAGATTTGAGCATAAGCAACACAACCAAAGATACGTAGGTAAGATAGATTCACCTCTTTTCCTATCCAAACCTCCTCTGGTATCCGAAACTCCAACGGAACTGATGGACCTCTATTGATTAGGAATGCAGTTGTGTTGAATGCTTCTGCCCAAACTCCTTGTGAATTCCATTCTTGGTGCAAAACTCCTTGAACTTTGCAAGTTCATATTCTCTTACATTATTGGATCTTAGACACTTCACCTTTAGCCCGGTTTCAGTTTCAACAAGGGCTTTCCACTTCCTGAAAGTATCAAACGCATCAGATTTACTCTTCAGAAAATAAACTCATACCTTTCGAGTGGAGTCGTCGATGAATGTCATATAATACTCAGAGCCTCCTAGGGACTTCACAGGTGCTGGTCCCCATAGATCGCTATGGACCAACTCCAACTTCTGTGTCTTCAATTTTCTACCTCCTATTGAGAAACTCACCCTTTTCTGTTTTCCAAACACGCAATCTTCGCATAGGCCAACTTCAACTGTTTTCAGGCCCGGCAGTAAACCTTTTGAGCACATTATTTTCTTCCCTTTCTCGCTCATGTGGCCAAGACGACAATGCCACAAATTTGAATTATTTGCTTCACTTGCAAGATTAATGCAGTCTTTAGAGTTAGTTGTGGTATACAACGTACCCTCCTTCTTATCTCGAGCTACTATCATAACTCCCTTGGTAATCTTCCAATTGCTGCAGCCAAATGTCACCGTGTACCCTTCTGCATCAAGCTACCGAATCGAAATCAAGTTTCTCTGTAATCCAGGAATGTGTCTGACTCCATTCAGTTTTATTACGGATCCATTGGATGTCACTACCTTCACGTTTCCCTTTCCCACGATATCTAAGGGCTCTTCATTAGCCAGATGTACTTTCCCAAAATCGCCAGAAACGTAGTCTTCCATTATCTCCACATTGCTACAGGAATGGAACGACGCTCCAGAATCCAATACCCATGATTCCATCGTACTACTCACACTTAGGACCAACGCCTCGCCATCGTCATCTGACATAGTAGCGTTTGTTGTATTCTTCTCTTTCTGATCCTTATTCTTATATTTCTTCGGTGCCTTACACTGATTTCTAAAGTGCCTAAACTCATCACAATTCCAGCATTTAACTCGATCCAAATCCTTCTTGGATTGGCTCCTTCCTCTGGATTTTGATCTTCCACGATTTTGCCTTCCCTTTGATCTGCCTCTCTGTTCTGTACTCAATACTGAACCGGAAGTAGAAGATCCTGATTCTTTCCGGCGAAGTTCCTTACCAATCATCAGATCTCTTACTATGTCAACTGTCAGGTTTGTCTTTGCAGCAATAACTGCTGTCATTGTGCAAGCCTAACTCTCAGGCACGGACGATAGCAAAATTAATTTTATATCAACCGAGTTCAGTTGCAAAGTAATCATGTTGAACTCGTAGAGATGTTGCTGCACCTCCTTTCCCTCTTGCATTCTAAAATTAAACAATCGTCTAATCAGATGTACCTTGTTTACCGTTGATGGTTTTTGATACATATCCTCCAAGATCTTCATCATCTCCTTCGTCGACTTTGCTGTAGTCGTGTGATAAGCCACCTCCTTGGACAACGATAGCCTAATCGCGTTCATCACTTTTCTGTCCAACAGCTCCTACTCCTCCGGTTCCATCTTTTCGGGTTTGATCTTTACCGTATAGGTAATCCTCAATCTGCATCTTCCAAAATCCGAAATCAGATCCGTCGAACTTCTCTACAGCAATCTTCCCGTCGATCCCCATCGTGATTTCTGCCTCTTAAACCCTAGGCTCTGACAGTTGTTGGGATCATCGACTGCACATTAGTTTGATATTGTCCGCTTTGGATGGAGCCAAGCCCGGACGGATTTTTTTTTGGGTCACTCCCAAAAGACCTCAAACTAATTGGGGTTGGAAAGGAATTATATACACCTTCCAACTTCCCTCACTCATCCGATGTGGGATGGGTTTGTAACCCAACACGCGGTGATAATATAGAACCCTTTTGTTGCTTAGCAGATAAAGCACGCATATGCTGCGGCTCTGCCGCCAGTGCTCTCCATGTTAGAGTTTGTATACTAGAAATCACGTTTCGAGTGATTGAATACTGTAAAACTCTAATTTTATTTTCCAATAAATAAAACAGATTATTTTTGTCATAATGTTGTTATGTTTTACATTTAATGGATGTTAATGCATGTTTAAATGTATAAGTTAACTTAACAAAGTCTAAGTCTTTGTTTTAGTAGACCGGTTGTGGGCGTCGTCCACTTTAAGGTAATACGGTCAGTTCTAAACAAAGAAAAAGATGTATTTCACAACCTAGATGGAATTTGACTATCCATCGAGAAAGGTTGCAATGTCAGTCCGCATATTTCTAAGCCTTATTGAAATAAGATGACATTGGTGTGGTATAGCACTGAACGGATCTAACAGCAAGACTTGCCTTAGGCTATCTACTGAAAGGCGAGGTCTTGATAAATATTTATTTCTTAATCAATGTAGGTTAGCATTGAGCACTACTTTGACTTATCAAATGGTGCGGGTTTTTCGTAACCCAATGATCCTGATATATTGGGTAGTGGTGATCAATATCTAGCGGTGCTAGGATTGCTATTATATTGAATCGTGCGCGAGCTGAGTCTCGTTTGATAATGTCCTCAAGAGGAGCACGAAACAAGGTTTTATTATTCGGAACCTAGCTAGTTGGAGTGTGATTACTCTATGAATAATAAATAAGCGTTACATGCTAAGTCCACTCTTGGAATCAATAAGAAGTTAATTAATTAAGTCAATAGTAGACATTAATTAATTAATGGACATTTTAATCTTAAGCACGGAAAATGAAAGTTAAACGGAAACCCGGATTACTTGTAATTTCGGATTTGGATGGGGAGAGTTCAATATTACTTATGTAGTGGCTGCTCGTAATATTCCAATTATAACTTATATTAAATTGTGGGTTCAATTTAATTAGCAAAAAGTAAATTGGATGAGCCCATATCCAAAACCTTCCATAGATCCCTGTCTGGGCCCAAAAGGAACTTAATATAAATAGGAGAATAAAGGAG
>NC_062965.1:21785887-21810313 GCF_023119035.1 Salvia hispanica
GAGGTCTTGATAAATATTTATTTCTTAATCAATGTAGGTTAGCATTGAGCACTACTTTGACTTATCAAATGGTGCGGGTTTTTCGTAACCCAATGATCCTGATATATTGGGTAGTGGTGATCAATATCTAGCGGTTCTAGGATTGCTATTATATTGAATCGTGCGCGAGCTGAGTCTCGTTTGATAATGTCCTCAAGAGGAGCACGAAACAAGGTTTTATTATTCGGAACCTAGCTAGTTGGAGTGTGATTACTCTATGAATAATAAATAAGCGTTACATGCTAAGTCCACTCTTGGAATCAATAAGAAGTTAATTAATTAAGTCAATAGTAGACATTAATTAATTAATGGACATTTTAATCTTAAGCACGGAAAATGAAAGTTAAACGGAAACCCGGATTACTTGTAATTTCGGATTTGGATGGGGAGAGTTCAATATTACTTATGTAGTGGCTGCTCGTAATATTCCAATTATAACTTATATTAAATTGTGGGTTCAAAGAGAGAAGATTTGTGGTCTAGTACTCAAAGCATCACGTGGAGAAGAAGCTAGCCATCTTCAATTCTTTGGAGAATTAATTAGGTATTTTTCTGCTCCGTAGAAAAGCATGTTTTAGGTTTCAATATTCTTAAAGCATGATTGATTCAAGTTGTAAGCATGATACATGTGATATTTACGCGAATAGGTTTTGTCTAAATAATCTGCTAAATAGATCTGATTATTATGTGATTGATTTATTGTTTTAAACGCACCGCTTCCGCTGCCAGTTCCAACACTCCATACTGTGCGAAGGTCACATTTCGGTTTTCGTGATATCTCGCGCAGCCTCGCCCGAGGAACCTTGCCGAATTGGAGCAGCATGAGTGGGCCGTGGCGGCGGGAGAATGATCAGAGGGATCTGTGGGGGACTGAGCCCATCTGGTGGAGGTTTACAATTAGCGGGAGCTTTGGTGGAGACGGAGGCAGACGTTTCCGGGGCTATGGAGAATGACTGCGGCGCCATTTGTGAAGGAAGAAGAGGGAAAGAGATGTGGAGATTAGAACAGCCAACAAATGTAAGAGGGAAACCATTTTTAGTTTGGAGAGACTAATGTATGAGGATAAGCAAATGGCAAAGGGTGTTTTATAGATGCCTTCGATAATTACAAAGTCAATTGAAATCAATAATTTGATTAGAAAGTCCACTGAAAATATCTTGATATTGTCAGAAATAGGGTTTGGTTTGTATTATATAGATGAGATTCAGTGTTCCATAATTGATGTTTAATTTACCGTGGCCCAATCTAAAATTAATTATTTTAAATTAAAATAACAAATTGCATAAAGAAAAAATATTACATGGGAAAAATTTAAGAGTTTAGGAGGGACATTTTATAAAAAATAAAAATTATTAAATTTTATAATAAATGGTTAATTCATATGTGAGGATATTGAATGGCCCCTACAAGCTAAATCCTTCCATGCAATTAGGATTGCTAAATAGTTAGCTAGGTGGTCACAAAGTACAAAGAAACAAATCAAAATTCAGCAACCTTAAGTGCCACAGGGCACAATTGGATTGGCCTGCGTCATGTGATCAGGTAAGGACGAAGCTAGGAATTTATGCCGAGACAAACAAAAATATTACATGGGAAAAATTTAAGAGTTTAGGAGGGACATTTTATTAAAAAATAAAAAATTATTAAATTTTATAAGTAATGATTTATTCATATGTGAGGATATTGAATGACCCCTACATGCTAGATCTGTCCATGCATTTAGGATCGTTCTACAGTCAGCTAGGTGGTCAATAAGCAGGCCTGTAGCCTGCCTCACTCTTCTACAACGGCATTGTTTGGCGCTGTTGTAATTACTCTTCTTAGATATCATTATCTTGTATTCTTGTGTAAATATGATGACCCATATGTTAAGCTGGCCCCAAATATTTGGGTATACAAACATATAGTCAAATTCATTCGTACAACTAAGCTAATTTTATTTTCCAACTTTCACACTTTTTATATAGAAATATAAATATGTTTTTACTCATTTTACAATTAACTAGATATATTGTTGAGTTAGTTAAGTTTGGAATATTGTTGGTCACCTGCTCTGGTATCATGATAGAAATTCATGGGGTTCACCCTAAAACTAATAGGTGATAGGAGGAAAGGTCCATAAAATTTATATAGAGATTTATGTTCTTTATGAACACCTATGTGAGATAGTTATATTTGTATAGGAATGTGATCAAATAAAAACTCTAAGTATTGTATTAACTCAAAACTATGATCTGGTCCATTGATAAATGTCAAGAGATCAAAAAAAATCATCAACGGGAAAATGTCAACAAAATTTCAACGGTAGTCAATGATTGATGCTGTGTTGATATTGTGTTGATAATGTGTTGACATTAAAATCTTGAAATTTTACAATGTGTTGATATTGTATTGAAACTGTGTTGAGGAGTTTTGAGTTTGTACAATATATAAGTTTGCATTTTATCACTACACAAATATGTAGTTTCAATTGCCAATAATATCAACAACTTAGAACCAAAAGAAAGAATATCTAAGTTGATGACCACTTATCTTAATATTTTGTTTTTATAAGACGCTTCCATTGACATTCCTTAATTTTAGTAGGAACACTGACCGTGAAGAAGATTTAAAGCATGGTAATTACCGTCTTTAATTGTATTTAAAAATATCATTAGCCAATTTTTTATAGTTTTAATTTGAATATCAATTTTCTCTAGAGTACATAGATAGCATGTTAATTAATTTACATCATTAGTTTAAGTTAATATACTCCCTACGTCTGTGAAATATTTTCCACTTTGTTCTTTTCCATTTTTAATAAATAGACCTCATTTTCTACTAACTCGTAACACCCATATGCTATTATAAAACTAATATATAAATGTAAGATCCATATTCCACACATTTTCTTCATATTTCTTTAAAATATGCGCAAAATCAAATGTGAACAGCATTTCGTGGATGAGAGGGGTATAAGTTATTGCTCTACGTTCCCCTTCGGTTCAGACAAATCTAAAAGATTAATATTCATTATTTTAATAATTTTGTATGTATATTATCTAGAGCTCTGAGTCAAAGATTATAAATGCTGTTAAAGAGCTAAATAAATATAGAGCTGAGAGAGGCCCCAAATCAGGGTACTCTGTATATCGGTACCGTATAAGGAATTGAATGACGAATTCATAATTATAATATCAAAAATTCAAATTTCAATAACATCTCTAATTTAATTGATTGGACATGTTGGAAGATTGAAAGAAGATCACGCCATATCCTGAGGAAGATATGCGAGATTATATCTTACCTAAGTTGGGTCGTGTAATTACCATTAATTTATCCCCTCTGCAAAGAATATGGACAGAGAGAGAGAGAGGTGATGGCCACACGTAGTAAAGATGGTGAGTTTTTGATTATGTGCTTGTTTATGTTATTTAATGTTGCTACTTCTCTTCTCTATTGGAGATTTGAAGGTTGGCAGCTATTGCCGGCAGATTTGCAAGGCTGAAGTGTTATGTTTCAAATATGTGTTGCACTTGTAGAAATATTTGGACCTCAATTTTAAGTACTACTACTATTTATGCACGTAGGTTTTGATGTAAGATCATTATGACATGGATTTTTGTTATTCAAATTTAGCATTTTATTTGAATTAGTTGTTAATATAAATTTTGTTGAATGGTTAATAGCAATTTAATACTCCCTATGTTCCATAGTAATAGAGGCATTTCATTTTGCGCACTCATTTTGAAAAAATAATTATAAATAGTTAAAGTCGAGAAAACGTAAAGTAAGAGAGAGAATAGTGCAGAAAATGAAATGCCTCTATTACTGTGGAACGGAAGGAGTATGATTTTTTTACATTGAAAGTGGAAACGTAATTATGTATTTAATAAATATGTAAATATAAAAATTTGAAGGACTAAATGTAATTTATAAATATTTATATGATGAAAATACAAATTACAACAATTTGTAGGTCAAAAGTATAAATCAAATAAATATAGGTGGGAAGTTGTAATAATATATATTTGTGGGGTTCATTTGTAAATTTTTGTTAATTTATATAGTGTAGTTTAAAAGAACACTTTAAGACACTATACATTGTGATGACAAGAGTTTTTTCTTGACACATTTTGAGTGTAATAAAGAAGGATTTATCTTCGCACTTTGCTTGTTATCACATTTTTTTCCTCACACGTGCAATAAATGCCATTACACCTAAAGTGTCAACATAATAGTTTTCTAGTTGCATTTATACATGTCATAATATGTGAATTTTCTAGTAGTGTCAGCCGATGAGGCAATGAAACATAAACACTGGAAAGAAGTCATGTTCACTGAAATGAAGACACTAATGAAGAATAACACTTGGGTAAAAGGAAAACTACATGAAGAAGTGAATACCGTTGGGTGTAGATGGGTGTTCACAATCAAGAGAATGCCAGATGGTACAATTGACAGATATAAGGATCGTCTTGTGGCAAAGAGATATACTCAGACATACGGCATAGATTATTCTGAGACTTTTTCCCGAGTGGCCAAAATCAATACTGTAAAAGAACTATTCTCGATTGCTGCCAACAAGGACTGGCCGCTTCACTAGTTTGATGTGACTAATGCCTTCCTATACGGAGAACTCCCAAAACCAGTATTCATGGAACCCCCGCCTGGATTTGCCGGGAAATTTCGAGATGGAGAAGTGTGTCATTTAAAGAGGACACTGTATGGCTTGAAACAATCTCCGCGAGCATGGTTTGGGAGATTTACAGAAATGATGAAGAAGTACGAATACAAGCAGAGTAATTCTGACAATACTCTGTTTCTCAAGAAAAAGAACGATAAGAAAGAACTTGTTTAATGAGTTCGATATGAAAGACTTGGGACTTCTTAAATACTTCTTAGGAATAGAATTGCTACGGTCGAAGAAGGGAATCTTCATTAACCAGAGGAAGTATATACTGGATCTATTGGCTGAAATCGGGATGCTTGATTGCAAACCAGTAGATACACCAATGGTCCAAAATCATGGATTGTAGATGAAGAAGCAAGCTAAGCATGCAGATCGAGGGAGATAGCAAAGATTAGTTGGGAAGTTGATTTACTTATCCCACACGAGACTAGATATTGCCTATGCAATAGGAATAGTAAGTCAGTTTATGCATGCACCTTAGAAGAGCACTGGGAAGCAGCTTGCTGACTTGGCAGGAAACCCAAATGACCGAAAATCGACTGCGGGGTACTTAAACCTTTGTGGAAGGCAACCTCGTGACATGGAAAAGTAAAAAAACAGAAGGTGGTAGCACTATCTAGTGCAGAAACAGAGTTTCAGGGAATTAAGAGTGGACTGACGGAGATATTGTGGCTAAGAAGACTTATGACAGAGTTAGATCTTGATTCTGCACAACCATGTATACTATTCTGCGATAACAAGGCGACAATAAGTATTTCTGAAAAATCCAGTATAACATGATCGGACCAAACTCGTGGAGGTTGATAGACACTTTATAAAGGACAATATTGAAGCAAAGATAGTTGAGACGCCGTATGTCAAGTCTGAGGTTCAGTTGGCTGACATTCTGACAAAGGCTGTGAACTCGAAATCATTTTGAGAAGTATTATGCAAGTTAAGTATTGGAAACCCCATTACTTAACTTGAGGGGGAGTGTTGGAAGATTGAAAGAAGATCACGCCATATCTGGAGGAAGATATGCGAGATTATATCTTACCAATCGTAGGAGATATGAATCAATGTAATTAATATAAATTGGGTTTTCCTTGCATACTATTTCCAGTCGTATATAATGTTGTACAATGTAAGATGAACATATCTCTCTTAACAGGACCATATGAAATAAATGTAAATTAGGAATCATTTCCTTATATATCACGAAAATTCTGATCGTTTTTTGAATTTCATAAAAAGCTAAAAAACATTTTTTTTTTCTACTAGTTTAAGTTTAATTCGATCTAGATACCTACCTCCGTTAGTATAAAATATGAGTAATATTATATTCTTTCACTTTAGGGCCTGGGCTATATTCTTCTTATCTTGGGGCATGGGCTATAGTATAAATATGAGTAATATTATATTGAATGGCCCCTACATGCTAGATCCGTTCATGCAGTTAGAATCGCTTTATAGTTTGCTAGGTGGTCACAAAGTATAAGGAAACAAATCAAAATTCAGCAACCATAAGTGCCACATGGCACGACTGGATTGGCCTTCATCATGTGGTCAGGTAAGAACAAAGACAGGAATTTATTCCGAGACAAACAAAAATATTACACGGGAAAAATTTTAGAATTTAGGAGAAACATTTTATAAAAAAAATAAAAATTATTAAATTTTATAATAAATGATTTATTCATATGTGAGGATATTGAATGGCCCTTACATGCTAGATCTGTCCATGCAATTAGGATCGCTCTATAGTTATCTAGGTGGTCACAAAGTACAAGTTAACAAATAAAAATTCAACAACCATAAGTGCCACATGGCACGACTAGATTGGCCTTCATCATGTGGTCAGGTAAGAACGAAGCCAGGAATTTATTCCGAGACAAACAAAACTATTACATGGGAAAAATTTAAGAGTTTAAGAGGGAAATTTTAAAAAATAAAAATTATTAAATTTTATAATAAAATGATTTATTCATATGTGAGGATATTGAATGGCCCCTACATGCTAGATCACTCCATGCAGTTAGGATCGCTCTATAGTTAGCTAGGTGGTCACAAAGTACAAGTAAACGTATCAAAATTCAGCACCCATAAGTGCAACATGACACAACTGAATTGGCCTTCATCATGTGGTAAGGTAAGGACGAAGTTAGGAATTTATACTGAGACAAAGAAAAATACTACATGGGAAAAATTTAAGAGTTTAGAAGGGACATTTTATAAAAAATAAAAAAGATTAAAATTTATAATAAATGATTTATTCATATGTGAGGATATTGAGTGGCTCCTACATGCTAAATCCGTCCATGGAGTTACGATCGCTCTATGGTTAGCTAGGTGGTCACAAAGTAAAACGAAACAAATCAAAATTCAGCAACCATTGCCACATGGCACGACTTGATTGGCCTTCGTCATGTGGTCAGGTAAGGACGAAGCCAGGAATAAGATAAACAAAAATACTACATGGGAAAAATTTAAGAGTTTAGGAGGGACATTTTATAAAAAATAAAAATTATTAAATTTTATAATAAATGAATTATTCATATGTGAGGATATTGAATGGCCCCTACATGCTAGATCCGTCCATGCAGTTAGGATCGCTCTACAGTTAGGTAGGTGGTCACAAAGTACAAAGAAATATATCAAAAATCAACAACCATAAGTGCCACATGGCACGACTGGATTGGCCTTCATCATTTGGTCAGATAAGAACGAAGCCAGGAATTTATACCGAGAACAAACAAAAATATTACATGGGTAAAATTTAAGATTTTAGCAGGGACATTTTATAAAAAATAAAAATTATTAAATTTTATATTAAATGTTTTATTCATATGTGAGGATATTGAATGGCCCCTATATGCTAGATTCGTCCATGCAGTTAGGATCGCTCTATAGTTAGTTAGCTAGGTGGTCACTAAGTACAAGGAAAGAAATCAAAATTCAACAACCATGCCACAAGGCACGACTGGATTGGCCTTCATCATGTGGTCAGATAAGAACGAAGCCAGGAATTTATTCCGACACAAACAAAAATATTACATGGGAAAAATTTAAGAGTTTAGGTGGGACATTTTATAAAAAATAAAAATTATTGAATTTTATAATAAAATTATTTATTCATATGTGAAGATATTGAATGGCCCCTACATGCTAGATCAGTCCATGCAATTAGGATCGCTCTACAGTTAGCTAGGTGGTCACAAATTACAAAGAAATAAATCAAAATTCAGCAACCATAAGTGCCACATTGCACGATTGGATTGGCCTTCATCATGTGGTCAGATAAGGACGAGTTCAGGAATTTATACTGATACAAACAAAAATATTACATGAGAAAAATTTAAGAGTTTTGGTGGGACATTTTATGAAAAAATAAAAATTATTAAATTTGAAAAGTAATGATTTATTCATATGTGAAGATATTGAATGGCCCCTACATGCTAGATACGTCCATGCATTTAGGATCACTCTACAGTCAGCTAGGTGGTCAATATGCAGGCCTGTAGCCTGCCTCACTCTTCTACAATGGCATTGTTTGGCGCCGTTGTAATTACTCTTCTTAGATATCATTATCTTGTATTCTTGTATGAATATGATGACCCATATGTTTGGCTGGCCCCAAATTTTTGGGTATACGAACATATAGTCAAATTCGTTCGTATAATTAAGCTGATTTTATTTTCCAACTTTCACATTATTTATATAGAAATATAAATAAATTTTTACTCATCTTGCAATTAAAGTGATTTCATTAATTGAGATGTATATGTAAATTTATCATAAAAATAAATTGATAAGAAAATATATTTAGTCTATTCAATAAATGTCCCTATTTAAAATATCAAAGTTTTCTATTTCTTTTTGTTTTTGTCAGAGATAATTTTTTTCTCTGTCTTTTTCTTATCCAAAATAATATTCTAGCTTGGCATCTGCTTCACATTTCGGTACTACAAATCACAACTTCCTTGAGACCCCCAAAATATATTCTACGTCTTCATGAACTATTTGTACTATAAAAGAGCTAGAAGTCATAGTATCCAAGCCTTAGGGCGTGTTCATGTCCTTCGGAGTGAAAGAAACAGGAGTTGGGATCTCCTGCTATGCAAAATGCTACAGCAGGCGATGTTGTGCACATCAACACCATCCGTTGCTAAAATGAAAAAAATAATATAAAATTATTCAAAGGTGGAGATGTGCACAACATCCCCTACCTGCTGTGGCATTTTGCACAGCAGGGATCCCAACCCAAGAAACAGATACAATTCTGGATCCGATTTAACTGCATGGGGCCCACAGAAATGAACAATTAATCTTTTGTTCAAGGTTCAAGAAATAGATCCATATTTTGCTTACTTAATTTTTTTTTCTATTTATTTTTAAACATTCATTTGTTAACTGACTCAAATTGCCCTTTCAAATGCGCCTAGGGGGAGTTCGGTTCACAAGATTAAATCTCATGATTAAATATGTATCATGTTTGGTTCATAAGATTAACCCACACAACTTAATCCTAGATGGATAGTCTCATGATTATTAGTCATAGCCTCTCCCCTCCAACTAAAATAATCACACAACCTAGATGGATAGTCTCATGATAATTAGTCATGACAACCGAACACCACCCTAGTAATTGCTTTAGTCCATGAACACGCAAGTGGGTGAAGAAGAAGATTCACTGAATTAAGAAATCTGGGCTTCTTATTAGAAATTCTTCACAGTCTCATCAATACCCCAACATTAGACACTTTTCCTCTTCAATCTGGGCTTCTTAGAAGTTCTTCATAGTCTCATCAATCTGATCGTGTGTGGAACGGCCGAAGCCGTGCGGGGCAGAGGTGGCGTGGGCTTTGCAAGGAGAGCGCAGAGGTGGTGACAACCTTCGAATGTTTCTTTGGAATTGGTGACAATGTAAGAGAGGAATTGAGAACAGGGAGGGAGATGGAACAGGCGGGGGGGGGGTTAGAGAGAAGAGTAGAGAGAGTGGCGAGAGGAGAGGTGTCTGGTGGCTCCCGCCGCTCGCCGGAGATGGCAGTATCACCGGGAGCTTAAGATTTCTCAGATTTGAGATTCATGTGTCCCCTTGGGGATTGAGATTTGCAGAACTTGAGGGAACAAAACCTGCACTCATGGAATTTTACAGCTTCATCTTTTTGGAAGAATTGAGGAAGAAGACGAAAATCTGCAGGTGGGGAAATCCGAAATGCATGTGGGGAAGATGACTGGGTAAGAAATTGAATTTTTAAGGGGTGAGTGGGTAATTATGCATTCATTTCTCGACACAGTAATCGATGCAGAAATAAAAACTACCAAAATGATGAGAATTGATATGTGTATTGCAGGCCTAGTTTGTACCTCGGGCTTTCCCATAAATTAATCTTGAAACATGATAAGTCAATAACACCAAGATTTACCCCTATTTCTTATCATATATAGAAACTTGAACACGCCCTCCGTGGAGCAACCTAACTCACACACCAACAGTTTGGCGGTGGAAGAAACTTTGCGGAAAAATAAAGAAGAAAAGATAAAAGAACGATAAAAGATAAATTGATTTGATATTTCTTGAATGCATAATATGTGGTCTCCTACACATATTTATAATACGTGGGGATACAATAATATCCTACCAAAATATAGTAAATCAAATCTAATAATATCCTAAGCAAAAAGATATGGAGAATCAATAAACTATAGAAAAGATAAGGTAAATCAATACTAAATGGATAATAAGAAATGGAGGATATTCCCGAAGATATGCTCGTATCAAGCAGCTACAACAAGCAAAGGACACCTTTTACGGATTGTGATTCCACGGGATTCGCTTACATTTAACTCCTCCATGTTCACTGCATTAAGAAATCCCAAATTGAACTTGTGCACCTACTTGGCTAGTGCCAGTTCATCAACCACCATCGCAAATGTACACCAGGGCATCCCCTTCGGCCTGCCCCAAATGGAATCAACTCAAAATGCAAACCTCTAAAGTCTTTGCTAGTCTCAAGAAACCTATCCGGACGAAATTCCTCCGAATTTTTCCACAATGAGAAATCGCCCAAGCATTGATCATCACACGTGTACGAGATGTGATGTCGTAGCCGAATACATTTGTGTATTGTGTTGATTCATGAGGGATTAGTAATGGGATCGGTATATGCAGCTTTAGACTCTCCTTCAACACTGCCTTTAGATAAGGTATTTTCTCCAAGTTTTGCTCATCGATTTCGTCCTTGCCTCTGGCTACTTCTCTCACTTCATTTTGCAATGGCTTCATGGAGGTTTATGATACGCATGCTGTCCCAACAACACCAACGACGGTGACTGCCACTCCTGTGATCCAAACTACCGATGAGAAGAGAGCGTTGCAGAGGGAGCGCGGAGAAAGAAGGGACGAAGAGGTTAGACGGAAGTGGAGTCGAGAAGCGATGGAAGACCGAAGCGGCAATCCATGCAGCCGGTGAAGTTTGGAGACTTTGTGTCTCGTTAGTTTTAGTATTTTTGTTATTTTGATGGATATTTATATTTTGGACTTATTTGTTTTATATTTTGAGTCGAGCGTAATTATAAGCTCTGTGCCGGGTTTTCTTGTCGGTTCTTTCCCGGTATGATCGAGTCGAACCAAACTAGGGTCCTTAGATATATAAATAGGGATTCTATGTGTTGATACAATCAATCAACATATCAGAAATTTCCTAATTTTCTCGCAATTACTTTTCGCCAAGTTTTGTTATCTACGGCCAAACCCTTGTTGGCGCGGGAATCTCGGTTGCTCGACGGGGATTTATCTCTGTGAACGGGCCTTTATCTGGAAAATATCTCGCCTTGGCTATTGTTATGGTTTAATTCGTAACATTTTGGTGCTTTCATTTGGATCTCATGACGATTGAAGGCTCTTCGGTTCGAACCGATGCGATCACCACGACTACGACTGCTCCGGCGGTTACAGTGGATACGACGGTGTCACGACCGCACTTACTAGTGATAACAAGATTACATTTGCAGCGGAAGTGTTCAAGACAATACATCACGTATGAAGTCATATGTATTGGACCTCTTAGGCTAACTCATTATCACCATTTGCTCAACACCATCTCTCGCTCGTTCACGTTTAACTTACACGTTAGAAAAGAAACATGCAAGGCTGAGTACTTGGTATACTAAGTGGGCACATTGCCGAAACATAGTTTTAGTACAATTTTGTCAGCCAGTTGAGTGATCTCGGGGTTTTAACTTAAAAGGTGTGAGGCACTAAAATTACTTTTGTTCATAAAATTGATTGCGCAATCGTAAACATAGATACCATATCTAAAACGTATGTAAACCGGGAATGTGGCCACATTCCACGACGGTCGACCGGCCAACTAGAAAGCTAGCACACGATCCTCATGTGTGTACACTAGTCCGAGTAAGGTTTGCGGCCCTACTGGGACCCGAATTCAATTAAACCTAATTGGCATAGCCAAGCAGATAGGTAATCCATAAAATATAAAAGGCATGACAAAACATAAATAGCATAATTTTCACATAATCATACTAAAAGGCAAGTTCACATTTTGAAAGAAATGCTCACCTCGATAGTTTAAGTCTTTTTCGGGAAAATCATTGACTTGGTCTTAAACGACGTGCGAAGACGTCCCTATAGAAAATAAGGTAATATTTTAATTAGACTTTATGAAGTCAAAAGAACTTAAACGTGAATGCATCCTAAGTGCGTGCTTATTTTATTATTTTGCTTCTCTCTCAAGAATAATCCTAGGATTCTTGCAACATTAATTAAATCAGGAGATTTAATTTATTGTGGAGGCTTAAGAAATTATTCGTTTACCTTGGAATTATTACTTTCCATGTATCTCTTTCACTCAATTTATCATCTCCGGATTTTAATTAGCAAACCGTCACTTAGGATTGATTATTTGATTGAGCAATTTAGGAAAGCTCATGATTTAATTAGGCACAGACTTTATTTTAATTATTGGCCCAAACTCCTTAGATCATTAAAAGAAAATATTAGCCCACTTTTTTTTAAGTTCCTTAGCCCAAGATTTAATTAAAACCTTAGCCCACTTTTTTTAAAAAATGAGGCCCCAAAACAATTAAAAAGGATAGGCCCAAAACATACATCCCCGATTCCCATCTCTCATTCTCTTTTCTCAAATTGGGGAAGAAATCCCTTGACCGGAGGAGAAGCAGCGGCGTGACACTCCATCCCTTGCTCCTCCTTTCTCCTTCTTCTGATTTCACAAAATCCCAAATCAAATCCCTAAAACACAAGACAGCCCCAACTTGAAAGAAATCTCTGAAATGATAATGATGAAGCAGCGTCCCGGTGATCGTCGACCATCACTCAAACAGCAAGGAGCGGTGCCGAATTGTAAAACTAATTAAGGCAAGGCAAAGGCGATTTGAGTTCTTAGCATGAAGGGAGAAGTGAGGAGGGAGAGGAAACGAAAACCCCACTCCAAGCTCTCAACTTGCTCTCAAACTTACTCTCAAACTTGCTGCTGAATTTTTGATATGTGTGGAAGGGAGAAATTTATGCATATGATGGGGTTTTTATAGGCCAACTTGGTGTACTTTGGGAGGATTAAATGGGGCTGATCCTCTTTTGTTTTCATGCCGCTGCACATCCCCTTAATTGGTCCTCACAGCAGCACTTTTACTTGAGGATTTTTGGTGGTATTTGTGTTAGAAATTTGGGCTTCCCCATTACTAATTTAACGTGTATAGCTATCTTTCAGTTGCCCAATTAAAGTAATTCAATAAAGATTAAAGTTTGGGCTAAAGTGTATTTAATTATTATGGAAATAAGTGTAGATACCATAAAGTGATTTTCTATTTGACGAGGGACCGAATAAAAAATAAAGGGGTTTATATTTAATATAAATATAAGCTAGGATTATGGTCCCAGACGTCAGAAGAACATTAAATATCTCCGTATTCTCCCGGCAGACTATTGCAAAAAATGTCTCTGATCATTTGGAAGATCCATAGCCGCTGCAAAGCAATTCCGCCGTTCAATTCATTATGAATCAAGGTGCTTCCGCTCTACAGTTTATGCTCCTTCTCCATCGTTCTCGGTTAATCATCATAGAGAGCTTTATGTAATTGTTCATTCAATTATTTTAACAAGTGGTATCAGAGCCACTCTATTGATGATTATCTGAGAATTGGAAAAGGAGAATTAAGATTTCTTGTTCTCATCTATATTTGGATTTCAAGAAATTAAATTTCTTGATATTAGGGGTTGTGATTAATTTTTGTGGAAGGCGATGAATCGCCCTTTTGTTTCATAATTTGGTTCGATCTTAGTGTGCAATGTTGTGGATTAACGCTTTCGTACGCATATCTGGATATTGCTTGATTATTTAGAACTGAATTCAAGTTTCTTCGGTGAGTATTATTTGGTTGATTATGCGTATGCCTTGAATTTCCTTTGATTAATGAATTCATGTTGGTTAAATAAGGAAATTTCTTTATCGATATATGGTATGCTTTCTTAGCAATGATTAAACAGTTGCTTTTCAGAATTCATAATTCTTATATAGAACAGATGAATTGATTTTTGAATTCATGTTTTATGCGTGATTATCGAGATGGTGTGATGAATGTTTTGTTATGGCATTTCGTTTCTTTTTGTAAGCAAAGTTACTTTTATATAGATATCAATTTAAGTTTGTATTCTGTACCACATCTCGTAAATTAAATTTTGGATTGTGGTTTACCTACAATTGTTTTCTGTTGATGAATTGAGTATCTTAATTGTGAATTGTAAATTCATGGTTACATGTTTGGTTGATTCAGCCTCTCTGTAAAATTTTGCAAATGTAAATTTATGGTGGGTGAGTAAGGTTTATATTCTTGATTGTAATGTGAATCCATAAATTTTAAGTTTAGTATTTTGTGGATTTATTTGGTTATTTTGATGTTGTTTTTGGCCGTTAGCTGTTTATGTTTGTTGGTTATGATCTTGGGGAACATCAAAATTCGGATATTTTGTCGATTTTAGTGAAAATCAGATTTGGAAAAATTATATGGAATCTCATTAGGAGTCAACAATTTGCGATTTGCTGGGGAGTTATTGGGCGGGCCATCAGGAGTTATATGGAGTCCCAGTGACTCGTTGGCTAGCCACTATATTCCAGACAGTTAACAACGACTTGCTTGCAAGCGTTTATATTCAGTTTTAAAATTTTAAATTCAATAATTTTGGTGCATCTCATGTTCCTTTTGTTAATGTGTGTATTTTAATGCGGATATTAGTCGGCCCACAGGAAGATTAATATTTGGCACGAGATACATACAAACCTTTAGTGATAAATACGTGACAATTATTCAGTTTTCATGTAAGTAATGTGTGATGCCCACAGGTGGACACTGCTTAACATGATCTTATTGTCAGTGTTTGATCATTATAAAGAGAATACCACTTACAAATTCACATTATTGTCAAAGGACTTATTGTGAATATTGTGCTCGGTACCTCGATATGGTTTACTAATGTTCAAATAGATTAGTCGAAATAAGACGTTGCAACAGTAACCTCTCCTGTCTAGACTTCTTTACTGCAAATGTTAGGACGGTAAGTGTGTGCATATTTTTAATGCGGATATTAGTCGGCCCACAGGAAGATTAATATTTGGTACGAGATACACACATACCTGTGGTGATAAATACGTGATGATTTTCCAATTTTCGTGTGAGTAAATGTGATGCCCACAGGTGGACATTGCTTGACATGATCTTATTGTCAGCGTTTGATTACTACAAAAGGTTACCACTTGCAAATTCATATTACTGTCCACAGACTTGATTTGAATGTTGTGCCAGTACCTCGAGATGCTACCATTTTATTTGAATTTTATGATGTGAGCATGACAATTAATTTGGTTTTGTTCTCTATTCAATTATGATGTCTGCTTTTGCAGTTTCTTCCAACATGAACAATATGTTAGTGTTGAATGGGTCAAATATTAGGGATTGCAAAGATTGTATTTTGATTGATCTGGGTTGCATGGATCTAGATTACGCGCTGAGGATTGAGTAACCTACTTCTCCTACGGACTATAGTGCTTCTTATCAAAGGAGAAACTATGAGAAGTGGGAATACTCTAATCGTGTAAGTCTACTGATCATTAGGTGTAGCATCCAGAAGCCTTTCGAGGCACTCCCTCAAAGTATATCACTACGGCCAAGTGAATACCTTGCCAAAATTAAGGAACGTTTTGCGAAAAACGATAAGGTTGAGACAAGCATGCTTGATCTCAATAAAGTATAAGGGCAAGGGCAACATAAGGGAGCACATTATGCAAATGTCTCACGTTGCTTCACTAAAGCTTGAACTTTAAAGACTTGCTTGTGCATTTGATGTTGCACATCTTGTCAGTATCTCAAGAAATAAAGTAAAAGGGCATTAAGAGAGTGTATTGAGAATGCTACTATGGATAAGGGTTGATCACAAAAGAAACAATATAAAGATAATGATAGTTGTTTCTTTTGTGATAAACATGGTTATAAAAAGAAGAATTGTAAATATCGCGCATGACGTGCAAAGAAAGTTACAATTCTTGTTTTGGTCTGTTCTAAAGTTAATTTGGATTTAGTCTCTAATGATATTTAGTGGGTAGATTCTAGTGCTACTACTCACATAAGGTTATCAGTGCAAGGCTGTCTGAGCTACCGAAAGTCAATTGATGGTGAAAGATACATCTATGTGGAACATGACAAATCGGTGGAAGTAGAGAATATTGGGCATTATAGATTGTTATTAAAGACTGGAATTATTCTGTCTTTGAAGGATATTTTATTGTACTGTCTTTTAGACAAAATTTGGTTTCTATTTCTGCTTTGGACAAATTTGGTTTCTCTTGTTCATTCAGAAATAGTAAAGCTCTTCCTTCAAATAATTCTAGTATTGTGGGCACTGTTTCCTTAAGTGCATATAACAATCTTTGTATGCTCAATTATGTTACTTCATATTCAGAAGCTTTACATGTTGAATCAAAAGGGACTAAGCAAATTAAATAATTAGAATTTGGTTAATTTATGACACAAGTGTTTTGGTTATATCTCAAAATAAAGGATTGTGAGACTTGTGTCATATGTTGTATTGAATACACTTATCTTTTCAGAACTTGATTTGTGTGTTTAATGTATCTAAGGAAAGCAGACCAAACTTAAGAAATTAGGTGCCAATAGAGCTATACATTTTAGAATTGATATATACGGACATTTGTGGTTCATTCACTTCGGTTTCTTGGAATGATCAACAATATTTTATATCATTCACAAATGAATATTCTTGTTCTAGGCACCTACATTTAATCTATTCAAAGTCTAAGGCTTTAGACAAGTTCAAAATATTCAGGGTTGATGTTGAGCTTCAACTCAACAAAGGCATTAAGAAAGTCAAATCTAACCGTGGTGGTGAATACTACGACAGAAATGACTGCACATGTGAACAATGTCAAAGACCTTTTGCCTTCTATTTGGAAGAGTGTGAGATCGTCGTTTTGTACACCATGCTGGGATCGCCTAGCATGAGTGGTGTAGCTAAAAGACGAAATAAAACTCTTAAAGATATGTGAAGGAGTATGATTTATCATTCTTCCTTGTCGGATTCATGCATATATTCTCACTTTGGTCTTCTAGAAAAATTTAGGGGTTTTTCAATTATATGATCCCACAAAAGGATCTAATTTTTGGGACGAGAAATATAGTATTCCTTGAGGATGTTGAGTTTGGGGGGAAGAATGTGTTAAGGAACATTACTTTTGAGGAGGAGTATGTATAGACACCTACTACTGCTTTTGACAATGATCAGGTATCAATTACTATCATTGAAGAAGAAGCATATTAAGAACCTCAAGATGATATTGTTGTAAACATTCAATCTCATGCGGATGATATCATTTAAAGTCAAACTCAACATCCTCAATTAAGACTCTCGTCAATGGTACCACAAATTTTATGAAGTAGTTCTTTCATTTGGATTCAGAAAGAATGCTATTGATGGTTGTGTGTATCACAAGTTCAGTGGGAGCAAATGCAATTTGTTGGTATTGCATATCGGATGACATATTGATTGCAATTAATGATAAGGAATATTGCACAACACCAAGAATTACTCTCGAAGAAATTTGAGGTGAAAGATCTTGAGGAAGCTTCTTTTGTATTTGGAATCGAATGAAATAATTTTCGATTGTCACAGAAGGGATATAGTGAAAAGGTGCCTAAAGTATTTGAGATGCATAACTGCAAGTAAAAAAATATCCCTATGACTAAAGGAGACAAACCTAGTCTCATTCAGTGCCATAAGATAAATCTTGAGATTTAGAAAATGCAGAAGCTTTCATATGCTTCGGTGATTGGGAGTCTAATGTGTGCTCAAGTGTGTATCAGACCCAATTTGGTTTTAATTGTTTATATTTTGGGCAGATATTTCAATAACCCAATATGGATCATTAGGAAGCAGCAAAACGGGTTATGAGATATTTATAGAGAACTAAGCATTACATGCTCGCATACAGAAAATCAGATCATTTGGAGAGATCTTTAGGCATTTTGATTCTGATTTTATCAGTAAATGATCCATTTTTGGTTACGTGTGTCTGTTGGCTGTAGAGCCATTTTGTGGAGAAGTGTTGAGCAAACACTTGTAGCTACTTCTGCCATGACAACAGAATTCGTAACTAGTTTTGGGGCATCTAGTTAATGAATATGATTGTGAAATTTTGTCACTAGGTTGCATATTATAAGGTATTGAAAGACCACTTAAGTTATGTTATGACAATAACTCTGCAGTATTATATTCGAAAACAACAGGAGCTTCCTGGTTGTTAAATAAAGGGTTCGGAATGGACAAATACATATAGAGCATAAGGGAATGGATTTGATGATTACAAATCCAATCATTAAGGGACTATCACCCAAGGTCTTTCATGGGCATGTAGCCCAAATGGGTGTTATGTTGTTTAAGGATACTTCCGTTCATTGAGAGTAGTTTTGGTTATTGCTTTATATTGTGTTTTAAACATGTAGTTATAAAACTCATGTTATTCTCTGCAGAAATAAAGTATTATGTTTTGTCCATTATTTTTGGTTTGATCTCACTTTGGGAGGACCAGTTGGAAATAGACATGTATGATCACCTTGCATGAAATTTCCATGCTACACTCCATAATTGATATGTTGTTGATTATATTTGCATATGTGATTACTGATGGGTTTAATCATGAAAAAATATGGTGACTGCCCCTTTAGTCCTATGTCGATATGGTTGATAATAAGATTGCCCGGAAATACACTATGTGATGGCACTTTTGAGCGCTCATTCGGTTTGTACACATTTATTTGGTGTCTTGTGTTGCCCAAGTGGGAGATTGTTAGAAATTTGGGCTTCCACATGACTAATTTAATGTGTATGGCTATCTTTCAGTTGCCCAATTAAAGTGATCCAATAAAGATTAAAGTTTGGGCTAAAGTGTATTTAATTGTTATGGAAATAAGTGTAGATACCATAAAGTGATTTTCTATTTGATGAGGGACCGAATAGAAAATAAAGGGGTTTATATTTAATATAAATATAAGCTAGGGTTATGGTCCCCAGACGTCAGAAGAACATTCAATATCTCTGTATTCTCTCGGCAGACTATTGCAAAGAATGTCTCTGATCGTTTGGAAGATCCATAGCCGCTGCAAAGCAATTCCGCCGTTCAATTCATTATGAATCAAGGTACGCTTCCGCTCTACAGTTTATGCTCCTTCTCCATCGTTCTCGGTTAATCATCATAGGGTCGGTTAATCATCATAGGGAGCTTTATGTAATTGTTCATTCAATTATTCTAACAATTTGTGGTACTAGGTACTTGACAATAAATTTATCTTGTTCCCATATGATCACCTAGTACTTAGCCATTAACTCTCATTGTTTGATTGTGGCTGGTACATAAGCAAGAATGTTGGTGCTACCATAGTGTGGAGGATTTGCAGGTTTTGACTTACCTTTCTTGGTGGGTTTTTGGTCTCTTTTTGCTAAAGACGGGTTGTTCCTTTTCTCCTAAAGGTAGTTTCCCTAATTCCTAGCAACTAACACTTATTTTATCTTGCTGGAGGAAAATGTGACTTGGCTGCCACATTGCTATCAGAGGCATGGGCTCGCTGCCCTGGGCCCGACGGGCTGTTCGGAACAGGCCGTGATTTGGGCTTGGGAGAAAGAGGCTCAAAGTGCAAGCAATATAGCAATATAGTTTCTTAAGCTCTAGGCCCATACTTGTGTAATTTTAATAGCATCCATAATTCCTTTTTCTTAAATTCATAAACCCACATGTATTTAGTTATGTAAGTTAAAAGTGTAGTTTGGGATGTATACGAACACTTTAGTTCGGGAAAGGGATCTTCGTAACTCACTTCTTAACTAAGGCCAACTTATGCATGTGGTGATTGAAGGCTGAAGCCGTCATTTCATGTCCCTGAAATAATTGAGAGCCCAAATATATATATTCTACGTATTCATGAACTATTTATATAAAAGAGCTATAAGTCATATAGTATCCGAGCCTTTAGATAAATATATTGATAATTGCACGTGTTATACACACAGTTACATAATACTCCCTCCGTTCCATAGTAGTGGTGTCATTTGGCCATTTTAGTACTATCTATAGTAGTGAAGTCATTTCCTTTTAAATAAAAGTCAACACATTTCTTTTTAAATAAAAGTCAACATATTTCTTCTCACTTACTGTCCCCCTCTCTTACATTATTTTCTTTACTTTTTCCTCTCTTCTACTATATTATTATTTTTATTTAATACATTACACATATTTTCTTAATTTTCGTCCTAAAAAGAAATTCTTCCACTACCATGGAACGGAGAGAGTATTGAGCACAAAACAACATTTTACATCAAAACTTCATAAATCCGTAGTTGGATGTGATCTGTAGTTGAACTCCAGTATGATTTTTAGACATTGGTACTGCATAATCCTGTACTTGGCTGTTCGGTTCGTTAGATAAAATAATCATGAAATGTAGTCTAAAATTGAGCTGTTGATTATTTTAGTTAGAGGGGGTGACTATAATTATCACGTGATTATCCATCTAGGATTAAGTCATGAGATTCAATCTCATGAACCAACACAATTCATATTTAATTATAAGATACTCCCTCTATCTTTGAAAGTGTGTCGAATTTTGCCATTTCCGTCCGTCCCACAAAATCCCATTTCACTTTTTACCATTATTGGTAGTCGACCTCATATTCCACTAACTCATTTCTACTCACATTTTAATGTTCCCTCTATCCCATTAGAATTGGAATGTTTTCCTTTTTAGTTTGTCCTATTAATAATGAAATGTTTCCTAAAATGGAAACATCTCTATCTCTACTTTTTCATCTCTCTTACTTTACTCTCTCTTCAATGACTCACAAAACAACACTACATAAAAACCCGTGCTGATTCCCAAATGTTGCATATTTAATGGAACGAAGGGAGTATAAACTACTCCGTCCATCCTAGCCTAAGTGAGACGTATTCCTTTTTTGGCAACAATCAACTCACTCATCTCACCTACTTTATCCTCTCATCTCTCCTACTTTATCCTCTATCTTAGTATTCTTTCTTTCTCTTTCTTACTTTAAACTATCTCTTACTTTTTCTCCCTTTCTCTTTCTTACTTTACTTTCTCTCTTACTTTACTATCAATAATGTAATTCACTAAACACCACTACCTAAATTCTTGTGCCAAAATAGAAACGTCTCGCTTAGGGCAGGACAGAGTGAGTAATATATAATAGTAGGACTCACATTCCACTAACTTTTTCAACTCACTTTTCATTGCATTTCTTAAAACCCGTGCCGGATCAAAGTGATACAGTATTTGGGGAATGGAGTGAATATAATCTTGCAAACCGAACAGTCACTATATGTGTATGAGATTATATGTTCGCAATAAACAAAATAACCTAACAAGCATGTGGAGTAGCTACAACATGCAAATGACCCTTTCTATGGATTGTGAATCCATCATTAGATCCATTCACATCTAACTCTTCCATATTCGCTCCATTGGGCAATCTGAAATCAAACTTGTGAACCAACTTGGCTAGTTCTAGCTCAACCACTGCCATCGCGAACGTAACACCGGGGCATCCTCTTCGGTCTTCCCCAAACGGGATTAGCTCAAAATGCATATCTCTTAAGTCTATGCTCGACTCAAGGAACCTCTTCGGATGAAATTCCTCTGGTTTTTCCCATAATGATGGGTCCCGAGAAATCGCTCGAACATTGATCATCACACGCGTACTAGATACGACATCGTAGCCCAATACTTTTGTGTCTTGAGTTAATTCACGAGGGACTAGCAACGGGACTAGTGTATGCAATCTTTGACTCTCCTTCAATACAGCCTTTAAATAAGGCATTTTCTCCTAAGTCTTGCTCATCAATTTCGTCCTTGCTTTTGACTATTTTTCTCACTTCATTTTGCAAAGTTTTTATAGTTGACAGATTTCTTATGATATCTATGACCGCTCACTCAAGAACTATAAATATAGTATTAGTTCCGGCAGTTAACATATCCTATAAATATAGTATCAGTTCCTGCATGATATTGTAACTTCCAAATTTACTTTAACTCTAAACTCTTACTAATTAATTAACATAAATCACGCTAAATATTTTCTCTCTTTATCAAGTTAAAGCATCCACAATGGGGCGGAGGATAGCCTGGACGATGCATCCTCAGCCGTATCATCCGCCATTGCAGGGTCCGTGTTAGGATTGGTATACTGAAAAGCATATTTCGAGCATGTTGCACGGATAGAATTGCTTGGATACAATAAATTCTACAATCCACTTTTAACCCAAGGCGAGAAGTAGTAATTTTATCGCATTGATGTTTGCTTGTGCATTTATAAGATGTTTCTCAAACATTTAAATGTATAAGAAACAAATAAGTCTAATTCTTCTACATAGTAGACTGGTCGTGAACGACGTTCACAGAAAGTGACGCAGTCGGTTCTTTGTAGAAGATAAATAGAATTTCACAACCTAGATAGGCTTTGGCTACCTATCGTGAAAGGTTGCAGTGTCAGTCCGCATGTTTCCTTACCTTAGGAAATAAATGACACTGGTGTGGTATAGCACTGAAGGATCTAACAGTTGAGATAAGTCTTTCTTGCTATTTACCGAAAGATGAGGTCTCGGTGATTGTTATTTCTTAATCATTGTTGACATAACATTGAGCATACGATACTGATTATGCACTACTTTAATTTATCAAATGGTGCGGATTTTTCGCAATCCAAGAATCCTGATATCTTGGGTAGTGGTGATCAATGTCTAGAGGTGCTAGTATTGTTATTGCAATGAATCGTGTGCTGGGTGAGTCCAGTTTGATAATATCCTCAAGAGGTGTTCGAAAAAGGTTTTATTATTCAGAAACCCGGCCGGTTGGAATTTATTCCAGAATAATAAATAAAGACTTTGAACTAGACAACTCTTGGAAAAAGATATTAATTAATTAAAGTCAAATAGCAGACTTAAATTAATTAATGTATATTTATATCTTAAACACGGGAAATAATAAATTAAAGAGGTAAAGCCCAGATTACTCGTAATTTGGGATTGGACGGGCAGTCAATATTATTATACTATAGTGGATGATAATAATATTCTGTTTGGGCTTATATTAAATTGGGGCTCAATTTAATTTGTAAAAGACCAACAGGTTTGGCCCAAGTCCAACCTCCATGGATCCATAATCTGGCCCATCATAACTCAATATAAAAGGAGATTAGAAAGGAGATTTAATGAGTTTTAAACACATAAATTTCGTTCTCCCCTCTCTGGAGTGAACGGTTTTCTCAGTTCTTCATAGAACTGAAGTTCTGTCTTCTTTCTAATCAAGCCCTTTTCGATTCTGACAAGCTTTGCCCACCCAAAGGTCATTATCTGAGTTCGGGATACAGATTAGAAGATTTGTGGTCGAGTACGAAGATCTTCATGTGGAGAAGGAGCAAGCAATCGTCGAATCTTTGGAGAATCAGATCGGTAACCCTAATCCGTAGAATATCATGAATTAGGGTTTAATTCCTTAAAACATGATTTATGTGTGTTCTAGCATGCAATTGATTGTTTAATATGTGATAAATTGATCCCATAATCTGTCAAATAGATCCATATGTTTGATTTATTTGTGAATGCATGACTTCCGCTGTTCAAGGGGCTTCAATCCCCAGCTGTTAAGGGTGAAGTTCCCTTAACCCGATAAAAGGCAGTCGCCGAAGCTTTGCCGGTCGATCAAACCAAGAATTAAGATTGCAAAACGATAAAAGGTAAAAAGATAATTTCATATTTCTTCATTGAATATTCAAAAGATAACAAAGACTCCTATTTATAATACTAATAGCCTAATACCCTAACTTAGTGACCAAGAAAATAATCATAAGAGATATAGAAAAGATACGATAATATAATAATAGAGATATGGGAGATATATTGGAAGATTTAATCGTATCAACTCCCCCATGGTTGAAATCCACCTTGTCCTCAAGGTGAAAACCACGAAGCAACGACGAGGGATCCTCCAGGATCAAACACATGCTCGCCAAAATTGCATTCGGAAGGGATTTTCAACTTTCTTTTCTCACCCAAGCACATCCCCAATACTAGTAGCCATCGTTTGATTACTTGTCCACTACCAAATTTGATATCAATTGGATC